>NC_068921.1:61378474-61681505 GCF_023091745.1 Budorcas taxicolor | reverse complement strand
CATAGAATCTTAACCACTGGACCTCCAGGGAAGGCAAGATAATGGATATCAGTAAACTGATAGTTTACTCTGGGGAATAAGTAAGTATAGCTGAGTCACCAATATACACAATAGTATCCCCAGAATTCCCTAGGCAGTTTATTAATATTCACTGGAGATTATTTCTCATGTTTCTACCTGGTCTTAATCTCTTGATATGTACTCTCCATAATGGAGTGAAAGAGACATGTTTAAGTGCTGACTAGTGCAAAGAATTCATAGCTAGACCTTTAGTTAATGAGGCTACTTTCAGCCACAGTTTCCCACTGTTCCCATGTGTATATCATGTTTGGAAATTCTCTCATGTTCTGCCCGGAAAACTGACTCCCACTTTCTAAGCAGTCTGATACTGAATCTATTTTAGAAATATGCTCTCATTTTCCTATTTCATTAGTAAACTCACTTCCAACCGCTTTATTCATTTTTTAAAAAAAGGTTAAAAATCTTTCTCTGATCTTTCTCCCTCCATAATATTAGCTTTTGTGGGCTTATACCCTGTTGTATCATAGTATTTTCATTTTAATAAGTTATCATGGGGGAGGAGGAAGGAAAATATGCACGCTTATTTTGCCAACTTGGTGGTGAATCAAATAAACCAAAAGGTACTGAAAACTAACTTTGGAAAATCTTCATAATGATGTCAGTAATAAGAGTCATGTTTCCTGCCTCTAAGAAAAAAATACTGCAAGATTTGCTAGAATCTGTACTATTTTTAAAAGCTTTGTTATTTTCAGTTATATTGAAAATACAATTTGGATGTTTAAACTGGAATCTCTGAGCTAAAATTGCCTAATCTTTTTCTTGGTATACTTAGTGAACAGAAATCAATAATGATAAAAGCAAAAGGAAATTAGCTAATTTGACAGCAACATTAAAGCATATATATATAAAATAAAGGAGCAGTGACGTTGGATACGAGTAATGGATTTGATGAGGCTGGTACACACATCCCATGATGTTTTGTGCAAGAAGTTATTCCTGATGGCTTGTTTGTGGACTGTAGATTCAGAAGAGTGAATTAGACATATCATTATCATTTAATTGCATTCTACTATGTTGCAGTTCTATTCATGATAATTTAAAAATTAGACAATTAATTTAGAGTGTATTGCAATTCATCTTCATTGCATCTGTTCTTTTCATCTTTTCATTATTTTTGATAAAGTACTTTCATACTTATACTATAGTTGTTACTCTAAGTTTTCTATTTAAGGGACAAATCATGTATTTAAAAACATGTACTTTTAATAGTAGTGGTGAAAGTGGGCACCCTTGTCTTGTTCCTGACTTTAGGGGAAATGCTTTCAATTTTTCAACATTGAGGATAATGTTTGCTGTGGGTTTGTCATATATAGTTTTATTATGTTGAGGAATGTTCCTTCTATTCCTGCTTTCTGGAGAGTTTTTTTTTTAAATCATAAATGGATGTTGAATTTTGTCAAAGGCTTTCTCTGCATCTATTGAGATAATCATATGGCTTTTATTTTTCAATTTGTTAATGTGGTGTACTATATTGATTGACTTGCATACATTGAAGAATCTTTGCATCCCTGGGATAAAGCTCACTTGGTCATGGTGTATGATCTTTTTAATATGTTGTTGGATTCTGATTGCTAGAATTTTGTTAAGGATTTTTGCATCTATGTCCATCAGTGATATTGGCCTGTAGTTTTCTTTTTTTGTGTCATTTTTGTCAGGTTTTGGTATTAGGGTGATGGTGGCCTCATAGAATGAGTTTGGAAGTTTACTTTCCTCTGCAATTTTCTGGAAGAGTTTGAATAGGATAGGTGTTAGCTATTCTCTAAATTTTTGTTAGAATTCAGCTGTGAAGCTTTCTGGACCTGGGCTTTTGTTTGCTGCAAGATTTCTGATTACAGTTTCAATTTCCGTGCTTGTGATGGGTCTGTTGAGATTTTCTATTTTTTCCTTGTTCAGTTTTGGAAAGTTGTACTTTTCTAAGAATTTGTCCATTTCTTCCACGTTGTCCATTTTATCGGACTCTTATGATCCTTTGTATTTTTGTGTTGTCTGTTGTGATCTCTCTATTTTCATTTCTAATTTTATTGATTTGATTTTTCTCTCTTTGTTTCTTGATGAGTCTGGCTAATGATTTGTCAGTTTTATTTATCCTTTCAAAGAACCAGCTTTTGGCTTTGTTGATTTTTGCTATGGTCTCTTTTGTTTCTTTTGCATTTATTTCTGCCCTTATTTTTAAGATTTCTTTCCTTCTACTAACCCTGGGGGTTCTCCATTTCTTCCTTTTCTAGTTGCTTTAGATGTAGAGTTAGGTTACTTATTTGACTTTTTTTTTGTTTCTTGAGGTATACCTGTATTGCTATGAACTTTCCCCTTAGCACTGCTTTTACAGTGTCCCACAAGTTTTGGGTTGTTGTGTTTTCATTTTCATTTGTTTCTATGCATATTTTGATTTCTTCTGTGATTTATTGGTTATTCAGAAGCGTGTTGTTAAGCCTCCATATGCTGGAATTTTTAATAGTTTTTCTCCTGTAATTGAGATCTAATCTTACTGCATTATAGTCAGAAAAGATGCTTAGAATGATTTCAATTTTTTTGAATTTACCAAGGCTAGATTTATGGCCCAGGATGTGATCTATCCTGGAGAAGGTTCCGTGTGCACTTGAGAAAAAGGTGAAATTCATTGTTTTGGGGTGAAATGTCCTATAGATATCAATTAGGTCTAACTGGTCTATTGTATCATTTAAAATTTGTGTTTCAACATAGTTCTGGAAGTTTGGGCCACAGCAATCAGAGCAGAAAAAGAAATAAAAGGAATCCCAAATTGGAAAAGAAGAAATAAAACTCTCACTGTTTGCAGATGACATGATCCTCTACATAGAAAACCCTAAAGACTCCACCAGAAAATTACTAGAGCTAATCAATGAATATAGTAAAGTTGCAGGATATAAAATCAACACACAGAAATCCCTTGCATTCCTATACACTAATAATGAGAAAATAGAAAAAGAAATTAAGGAAACAATTCCATTCACCATTGCAATGAAAAGAATAAAATACTTAGGAATATATCTACCTAAAGAAATGAAAGACCTATATATAGAAAACTATAAAACAGTGATGAAAGAAATCAAAGAGGACACTAATAGATGAAGAAATATACCATGTTCATGGATTGGAAGAATCAATATAGTGAAAATGAGTATATTACCCAAAGCAATCTATAGAGTCAATGCAATCCCTATCAAGCTACCAGCGGTATTTTTCACAGAGCTAGAACAAATAATTTCACAATTTGTATGGAAATACAAAAAAAACCTTGAATAGCCAAAGCAATCTTGAGAAAGAAGAATGGAACCGGAAGCATCAATCTGCCTGACTTCAGGCTCTACTACAAAGCCACAGTCATCAAGATAGTATGGTACTGGCACAAAAGACAGAAATATAGATCAATGGAACAAAATAGAAAGCCCAGAGATAAATCCACACACCTATGGACATCTTATCTTTGACAAAGGAAGCAAGAATATACAATGGATTAAAGACAATCTCTTTAACAAGTGGTGCTGGGAAAACTGGTTAACCACTTGTAAAAGAATGAAACTAGATCACTTTCTAACACCATACACAAAAATAAACTTAAAATAGATTAAAGATCTAAATGTAAGACCAGAAAATAAAAACTCCTAGAGGAGAACATAGGCAAAGCACTCTCCGACGTACATCACTGCAGGATCCTCTATGACCCACCTCCCAGAACACTGGAAATAGAAGCAAAAATAAACAAATGGGACCTAATTAAAATTAAAAGCTTCTGCACAACAAAGGAAACTATAAGCAAGGTGAAAAGACAGCCTTCTGAATGGGAGAAAATAATAGCAAATGAAACAACTGACAAACAACTAATCTCAAAAATATACAAGCAACTCCTGCAGCTCAATTCCAGAAAAATAAACAACCCAATCAAAAAATGGGCCAAAGAACTAAATAAACATTTCTCCAAAGAAGACATACAGATGGCTAACAAACACATGAGAAGATGCTCAACATCACTCATTATCTGAGAAATCCAAATCAAAACCACAATGAGATACCATTTCATGCCAGTCAGAATGGCTGCGATCCAAAAATCTGCAAGCAATAAATGCTGGAGAGGGTGTGGAGAAAAGGGAACCCTCTTACACTGTTGGTGGGAATGCAAACTAGTACAGCCACTATGGAAAACAGTGTGGAGATTCCTTTAAAAATTGCAAATAGAACTGCCTTATGACCCAGCAATCCCATTGCTGGGCATACACTCTGAGGAAACCAGAATTGAAAGAGACACGTGTACCCCAATGTTCATCACAGCACTGTTTATAATAGCCAGGACATGGAAGCAACTTAGATGTCCATCAGCAGATGAATGGATAAGAAAGCTGTGGTACATATACACAATGGAGTATTACTCAGCCACTAAAAAGGATATATTTGAATTAGTTCTAATGAGATGGTTGAAACTGGAGCCGATCATACAGAGTGAAATAAGCCAGAAAGAAAATCACCAATACAGTATACTAAAGCATATATATGGAATTTAGAAAGATGGTAATGCTAACCCTGTATGCAAGACAGCAAAAGAGACATAGATGTATAGAACAGTCTTTTGGACCCTGTGGGAGAAGGAGAGGGTGGGATGATTTGGGAGAATGCCATTGAAACATGTATAATATCATATATGAAATGAATCACCAGTCTAGGTTCGATGCAGGATACAGGATGCTTGGGGCTGGTGCACTGGGATGACCCAGAGAGATGGTATCGGGAGGGAGGTGGGAGGGGGGTTCAGGACTGGGAACAAGTGTACACCCATGGCAGATTCATGTTGATTTATGGCAAAACAAATACAATATTGTAAGGTAAGACAAACAAACAAATATGTACTTTTAAATATTATATTATTTTCTCTTAGGCATTTTTGATCTGAGTAAATTATGCTCCACTTTTAGCTGGGTAGTTGATAAACAGTGTAGATTTTTTTCTGACTTCATTTTTAAGAAGAAAGCATAGAACATTATGGAGCTTCCCAGGTAGTACTCTGGTAAAGAATCTGCTTGCCAATGCTGGAGATGCAAGAGACATGAGTTTGATCCCTGGGTTGAGAAGATCCACTGGAGTTGGAAATGGCAATCCATTCCAGCATTCTTGCCTGGAGAATTCCATGGAGAGAGGAGCCTGGTGAGGTACAGTCTCTGGGTTTGCAAAGAGTTCGACATGACTGAGCAACTGAGCACATACATAGGACATTATACTTAATGCTTAAGAGAAGATCAAATGAAATTATTTCCTTCTGTAGATTTTATTTTTCTACTACTTTGTGATTAACTGTAATATTTTACTTGATTCTCAGACTTTATCTGATTTTATATATCCACTTTTGTTGAATGTTAAAATTCAGCTAGGAAGAACCTCAGAAATTTGTCAGCTGTTTTACGCTTCATGGTTAAACTGTATCATTTTAATTTTAATGAAGTTTAATGATTACTAAGACCTATAATCTTGTTGAGTCTAATTTGATAATACAACTCTTTGTGTAATCTCAGTGTCATTCACATATTTTTAAAAAGTTATGACCCAATAAAGAAATTTCAAATGTGGTTTTGACTGGAAAATTAAGAAACTTATTACTAACATCATCAAAAGTTAAGAAACCTGTTGATAATATCTAGTGCTATTTGTACTTGAAATTCAGCAGAGTATGAGGTCTGGAAAATTTGAAGAGGAGGAACTTACTCAATACTCATTTTTTTCTCAACAATTTCATATTGTTTCTTGTAATTTTAGTAGACTCAATTAGATAAAATATAAGACAGTATTTAGAAGTTGGAGAACTCTTAATTTACCTTAATTGTTCTCCAGATTGGTGAGTGTAGTTATAGATCTGAAATTATCTACAAGAATCATGCAGCAGAACTTTGTCTAAGATGTGTAAACTAATCATATGGGATCAATAACTATAAGCAAGAATGGAGAATATTTTGAAGAGGAAGAAAATGATTTCAATTTTTAACATGCTAAATCCATTCCTCTGATAGATCTTTGATTTATTCTCTACATAGGCATGGGATTGTTTTGTTCAAATCTTTAGTATATAATCTAAAAAATGAAATATTTATTAACTTTTAATATGGATATAACATAATCAAATGGACATTATAAGGTGTGTGTGTTCAGTTACTCAGTTGTATCCGACTCTTTATGTCCCCACAGACTGTATAGCCCACCAGGCACTTTTGCCCATGGAATTTTCCAGGTGAGAATTATAGGGTAGAGATTTCAAAATTTTTCATTCTCTGTGTGCATAGGGAAAGTTACCACTTTAATCTTCATTTTACATGACAGGAGAAAAAGCAAAAACTTACACAGCAGAATATAATATAGTGTAGGTGTCTGCACCACAAAAAACAGAAATCCCCAAGATTTTAAATTATCTTTTAGGCAACATTCAGTTATATTTTCTTGCTAACTCTAGTGATGTTAGCACAAGTTATAAAATGTTTAATGGATGCACATTATCAACAGATGCAAAAAACAAACAAACAAACAAACAAACAAACCCTAGTGCAGTTCTCTTACTGTTAAGTTCTCTTCCTGTTCATGTTAATTAACATGAACTAGGATGAGCCTGTAAAACTAGCAGCATACTTCATTTAACATTTCAGGCGAAAGACTGTTGCATACCATTCTGAAAGTAACAAGACAATTCCTACTCATTTTTAAAGCTAGATGGATGACTACACCATGAGGATATAATGTTATAATATTCCTAACAAGCTTGTTTAAAAAACGTGGCTGCACTGACTAGAACAATGCCAGCATTCTGACATCATAAAGCAAGAATCCATTTATAACACAAAGTGATATAACCACTTTTCCATCCATTTGCATTGTAGTAAAGTAGGAATGTGTCAACTGGTTTTTACTCTAGTTACAGGAAAAATGGTGGGTCCCATATATATAACTAGAACAGCATTTATCATTAAGTGCCACCAGCATAATTCTGCTAGAATGTAAATTTTTTAAAGTAATTCTACATAATGGACATTAATCATTTTGATTGCTGCTGCTACTAAGTTGCTTCAGGCATGTCCAACTCTGTGCAACCCCATAGATGGCAGCCCACCAGGCTCCTCCCTCCCTGGGATTCTCCAGGCAAAAACACTGGAGTGGGTTGCCATTTCCTTCTTCAATGCATGAAAGCGAAAAATGAAAGGGAAATAGCTCATTCGTGTCCAACTCTTCATGTTTCCATGGACTGCAGCCTACCAGGTTCATCCGTCCATGGGATTTTCTAGGCAAGAGTACTGGAGTGGGTTGCCATTGCCTTCTCCGAATCAATTTGATTGGAGTATGATTAACTGAAAGGGATATTTGAGTCTTGTGACATGCTTGTGCCATGCTTGTGACATGGCAGTCAACCCTTAATTCAAAGTATCAGACTTCAAATATTGAAAGGAATTATCAATATTTATAAATCTTTTATTTTTCTTAAATAATTTTTATTGAACTCTTTGAAAATATATGGAAATAAAATACATGAGGATATGCATTGAAAAGTTTTACCTATTATGATGCATTGAAAATTCACATCGAATTTGGGGGCTAGTCAAATTTGGTAGAAGTGGGCAAATGATAAATTGGCATGAAAGATTTAATGAGCAAATAGTTCTGAAGCTATTTTGATTGGTCAACATATAATAAAGTCTTTTTATTTATTAAACTATAGCCTACTTATTCTTTTCTTTTTAAAGATTTTAGATCACTAAGAAAAGTATTCATAATATAAAATTTTTCTTAATAATCTTAAATAGATGTTTATTTTGCAAACTCCATTGAAACAACTCTTTTGGTGAGCTTGTGTTTTCATTTCAGAGTTCATTGCCTGGGGTTCATTTTTTAATAATGATATCACTAATATAAAGCATATCAAAATTTTCACTCCAGAAGAGGAAGAACCAGATGTGATATTTGATAAATGGAGAATGAAGGAAAATCTATATTGGTAGGTCAAGAGTATTATGAAAAATATATACTTCCTGGATAAGGCACTTTTAAAATGGTATAAAATATCAATACATTCATGTATGCATTTATAATTTTCTGCATTAAACATCTAATTTATCAGAACTGAGCTTATAATTCAGAGGCCATTTTGTTTTTATTTAATACTACACAGCATTTATTTGATTTTCTTTCTCTATTAGAGGGATCAAGCACGTTAAACTACGAAAATGAATATGCTGATTTTTTTTCTACTTTTGCTTAAAGGATTTGTATATCTACCTGGGTTCTTCTTCTGCTGCTGCTGCTAAGTCACTTCAGTCATGTTCCACTCTGTGCAACCCTGTAGAAGGCAGCCCACCAGGCGCCCCCATCTTTGGGATTCTCCAGGCAAGAACACTGGAGTGGGTTGCCATTTCATTCTCCAATGCATGAAAGTGAGAAGTGAAAGTGAAGTCACTCAGTCATGTCCGACTCTTAGCAACCTCGTGGAGTACAGTCTACCAGGCTCCTCCATCCATGGTATTTTCCAGGCAAGAGTACTGGAGTGGGGTGCCATTGCCTTCTCACCTGGGTTCTTCAGTCAGTCTTAATTATGTTTTTAGCCAAAAGAACTCCTGAAAAAAAGTTCTGGTATTTTCATATCTCAGGGCTCAGTATTACAGGTAATAAACACATTTTCTGAAGTTTTTCTTAAAAATGTTCCATGTAAGAATTATTCATAATTATTAAGGTTACATAAACTTACTGCTATATACTCTCATTGAATAGAGCTGTGTATTAACTACTTTCTTTGTTTTGAATTGCAGCTTTCTTACTCTGAGCCTGACATATATTTCCATTTAGAATTAGAGGATTCTTTCCTTTAGCTTTCAAGATTTTCCAAAATTTAAATAACCTTTACCAGAGGCAGAATTATTAAGAAGCTAATGAAGCTTAGAATTTATGGATTTGACTTATACAGGCTTTTTCAGGGGTATAGGAAGGGATCTTATCATGTTTACCTACAGTCACAATGATTTTATAAAATTTAGAAATTTTCATAGTAATTGGTTAATATTCCTTTTTTTCTGCTCCAATTCCTCCTTTTCCTCTCCCTGCCATTTAAGTGGTTTGAGTGAAATTATTGCCTCATTTCTATGAATTTCTACTTGGCCTATTACCTTAAAACAATCATTTTGAGTGTCTCTGTTGAAAAAATTAAAAATCTCCATTTCCTATGTGTCTATATAAGAATTTATATTGATGCTAATTTTTATATACTTAGCAGAAAGGTCTTATTAGTGAATTACCATAAGCTCTTCAAGGTCATAATTTTTTACTTTCAGATAGAATCAAAGATTCCCTCTAAAAACTATTTTAATGATCATAATTTTTAATTTCTAATGCTAACTGTTCTATAACAAAGTAAAATGATGAAAAATAAGCGAAGATGCTCTCATTTCCTTTTTTTTTTTCCTAATCTTCCAAAAGAAACAAAATTCCAGTTGTATAAACAGATGGTTGATCACCAGAGCAACCAGAGTCTGATAAGAATTTTTCAGAAGCTTGTCAGGATCACAGCCCACACATTTGTACTTAAAAAAAAAAAAAAAAATTGACAAGATTTAACAGGATTTTACAAGAGATACTAGTGGGCTTTATGACAAAAATCAGAACACTTTTCTACTTTTATCCAATTTTCTACAAGTGTAGAAATTAAGTATAATTAATTGTAGCATTAAATGCAATGAGCACATGATGGGAAACAAAACTAATTCTTTTAAACAGTGCAATGATGCAGCCAATATTCTTTTAGTACTCATGAGTTATTTTCTATTACTTACTAAATTCAATAAATACCTAATGAATACCCTTTTTATATGCCACTAAAAACACAATAGTTAAAAAATATTATACAGGCTTTTCCCTCTAAAATGTAACAATCTAAGTAATAAATGTATAAGTGTACTCAATTGCCAAAGTAATATGACAAACACTTTTGTTTCATTACATAGATGATTGGTGTATGAAAAGTGGTGATCAGAGCTATACTGTTGTTTCTGTTGTTTTTAACATATCTTTTAGTATTATTATAATAAATAAAAGGTGTTGGTTCAGTAACACAAGGAACACATTTTTCTCGGGAGTTAGTTTTCAATGTCTAAGTGGCTTGAATGAAGATGGTTGTGATGACTACTAGTTCTTGAGGGTGGATGTTTTGAAAGTGGTCAGTAGAGTTGTCTGGAAGACATATTTCCATAGAAAATTCACTTTGGTTTTACCAATAGTTTGTACTGTTTGGAAGTTTGTGGTGAATGTGTGTGTGTGTGTGTGTGTGTGTGTATGTGTGTATTTGTGTGTGTGTGTGCTTGTTTATTGAGGGAAGCCAGGGAGAGATAAGTTAAAGTCTTTCCAAGTCACCAGTAGATAATGGAGATGATACTTTGCACATTTTAGAATTAAGAAAAGTAAAATGGAGACTAGGAAGAATGGGAACACATGCAAAGATGAGTGAAAAATCAAGTTTGTCCGCAGAATGCATTTAGGGCAGTAGGGGAAGAAGTTGGAATACTGTGAAGTGTCCTAAAATAGTCTGGTAGACTTGACTGTTTTCTAGACTAGGGAACATCTGGAGCCCATTCATAACTAGAATCCCTTCTTTAATGAGTCTTAGAAGGCAATGCCACTATATTGCAGAGAATGACCCAGTGTGACACGTCAGATAGTTCTAAAGAACATTTTCATGACCATTTACAGGCCATTAGGAAGGAAATGCCAACCCACTCCAGTGTTCTTGCCTGGAGAATTCCAAGGACGGTGGAGCCTGGTGGGCTGCCGTCTATGGGGTTGCACAGAGTTGGACACAACTGAAGCGACTTAGCAGCAGCAGCAGCAGCAGCAGCAGCAGCAGCAGTAGCAGCAGTAATTTATCATGCACTATAATTCGTAGATTCTATGAAATCAAATTAATTGATACCAAATCTATTTCTTACAGATATCATGATTTCAGTGTCCATTCATGTACCTAGGACACTGTCATTAATCTAGAAGGTACTCTTTAACTAGACATTAAATGAATGATAGAGTAATCAGCTAATGCATTCATACATGCATTAAGGAATGTGTTATGTAGAGACTTAACTAGGTAATGCAACATATAAGTAAAGTAACGTTTATGAGAAACAAAATTTCTTCTAAGGAAGAGTAGACAAGAGTGAAAGAAAATAAATTAATAAAATAACAGAAAGTATTCAAAGTATCCATGGTTTAATTTTTGAAGTCAAAACAATTACTTATGTATTTTTTCCTGAACTAGTTAACTTACTAGTACATATAAAAAAATACATTTTGTAATTTGACTATTAGACACAATTGTAGTCTGTTATTTTATTTTGAAAGTATCTGTATACTTATACCTTGACAATAGGAAATAGTATCTCAAAAGGAAAAAAATTAGATTAATATCTCTAACAAAACTGAAAGAGACAAAAGAATATACATGTATGTTTTAAAAATCATACAGCATTTTATAAGATTAATAGTTACTTGGAATGTTAGCTAGCAAGTTAAATTATCTTGTATTCTTATACATGGAAGTATAATTATATTTAACATTTGGAAAAATGATAAAAAAATAATCCTGTCAGATGTAGTGCAATCTTTTAAAATAATTTTCAAAATTTTGTAAGCCTTTGATATAAATTAGTAGTGACTAAAATGTTGCTTAATTTTACACATCATTGAATATTTTTTCTATCATTTTAATCTGCTTTTATTATTTTGTAATACTTATCACCATCTTATATTTTACTTTTCTACTTAATTTATCATGTTTATTTATTTATCATATCTTACCATATAAAGTCCATGAAGCAACCTAGAAAACTTCTTGCCATGCAATAAATATTCAACAAATTGAGGTAAATAAATGAATGAATGTATAAATATAAGGAAGATTATTCTAAGTTGGGAACTTTTCTCTCTCTGTGTGTGAAGTCTCTGTGGTGGCCAAATTGAAAACATAACAGTTGACAATGCTAAGTATATATAAAACGTGCCAAGTCTTATTCTCTGTCCATAATTAATATTCAATTTTAAAGTTTGAATGGATAAATGAATAAGTATGGGAGTAAACTAATTAACAAGTTAATTCAGATATCTGGTCCTATTAAATTGGATTGGGTGAAGTGGTTCCTATTACAAGTGCTTCTAAACACAGTGAAATTAAACTAATTTGATATTATTGGCTTTAACAAAACAAAATAATTAGAAACTACTGGAATCTTTGACTTTATAGCACTTTAATTGCGTAATGAAGCAAAGCATTACAAATTAAATATTTTAAGAACACATTATCTTAAGATAGAAAAGAATATAGTATTTCATTTAAAAAAAAACCTTTCTTTTTCCTTTTTTTAGTGATATAAACAAAGTTCCTAACACTTCATTTAGTTTGCATTTCACTACTAAAAAGTAATACAGGAATTTCTATCTTTTGAAAGATAGAAATTTATCTATCTTATTATCTCAATTTATTATTTATTTATCTTAATAAATTTGAAGATAGTTAATTCATTAAAATTTCTTTCTATAAGTATCTTCTCACTCTATGCATTCACATTTGTGTAATCTTTGTTTTATTACAAAAGGAATAATTTTAATGTAGAAAATTATTTATTAAAGATTGTTGTAGATTATGTCCTCATCCTCATACTAAGAAAGTTTAACCTAATTTAAATCTATATGTATATATATATAATACATAGATCTGTATTAATATATGGCTAATTTAATTTTTGGAATAATGCTCTAAAATATTTTGGGGAAGGACAATCTAGCTTTATTTTTCTTTCAAATGTTTAACTAGAGTATCACTTTTTAAAAATTAATTTTTCCAATGATAATTTTTCCAATTAAGTTTTCCAATGATATTAGGAGATATTTTATTCACACATTATTATGGATAATTCATATTTAGTGATGCATTTATATATATATTTTTATATATAGTTAATATTTGCATATATACAGTTGATACAGGCATAGAGTGTATATAGTGATATATAACTAAATTTTAGGAACATTTCATATTTATTTACTGATTTTTTTTAAACTGAGTGACAGACTACTTTTATTATCATGCTTAAATGTAATAATAAAGAATTACTAAATAGAGATTTCAAGGTAGTGTTAAGCGCTTGGAGCTTTTGAAATGGGCTAAGCTAGGCACCATTTTTGAGCGTTGTTTTTACCTTTAATTCTCAAATAATTCCATGAAATAAATGCCTCTCACTTGGTTTTACAGAAGAGGACATTAAGTTGGAGAGGTTAGGCAGTTTTCATCAGGTCCTGGAGTTTCTATATGCTGGAGCCAGCACATAAATCCAGGCATTGTGTCCTAAAGCCAGCTTATTTCACCACTATTTCATCTTTTTTCTTTAAAATTCTCCTTTATTCTTTTTTATCTGCTGTAGAAAAACCAGTGTTATTTGCTCCTACCTCGTTGAGGGCACTTTGGGATTTTCTACTTTATCACTCTCACAAACCATGCTATAATAAGCACTCTTGTTCATGCTTCTCTCACTCTCTGTCTCTCTTTTTAAAATCACATCTGTGATCATTTTTACCAGGCCAGGGGAAAAAAAAAAAAAAAAGGGACTGATGATACAAAATGTTTGCAGGTTTTATGATGATAGATCCAAAATGCAGGAAGGCTATCTTTGCCTTAAATCAATGTACTTGGAGACCATTAACGTGATAGTCTCTTCATATCAACAAGGGCCAGAAAGAACTTACTAGGGCTTCCTAGGTGGCTCAGCTGTAAAGAATTCTCTTTTAATGCAGGAAACATGGGTTTGATCCCTATGTCAGGAAGATCCCTTGGAGAAGGAAACGACAACTCATCCCAGTATTTTTGACTGAAAAATCCATTGGACAAAGGACCTGGCAGGGTACTGTCCAGAGTCACAAAGGATTGGACAAAAATTAGTAAATAAACTGCAATAACAATGGGGTAATGTGTTAGTAAGAAGAAAACACCTTAAATAGGTTAGTAAGAAAAAACACCTTCCTTCGGTTCAGCAGTGTGACTGGCACTCATTCATACCTTAGGTAGGAATTCACCATGGGCCAGACCGTATAGGGAACCTATTTAATACAAAAGTGTAAGGTAAGTATTAAAAGAGGTGTATTGAACTATTGGTCTCAGTTCTTCACTGCTCCATTGTAGCAGTGTTTCCAGCCATTTGTGTTCCCACACTTTGGCATGGGGCTTGGCTTTATGATATACATTAGCAAATTAGATGGTTTTAGACATCAAGTGAACAGAAACTTGCAGTGGCAATCCACTTGTTGCCATTCTTCTATACTTATGCACTTGAGCTTGCCCTGAATTTTGGAAAAACTTGTGCCTAAGATAACTGCTGATTCAGGGAATGAAAGGCATAGGACAGATGGCTCATTCCATAGAGCAGAGTGAAGACCAGTGGAGTATGGTTAAGATCAGCTGAATTCCAGTTGATCCAGACACTGCAGAATCGTATTTTACATTTAGTTTGTCGCTTCTATTTATTCTCCTTCAGTCTAGAAGAGTTCTTTGGTCTTCATCTATCTGCTTTTTATATGACTTTTATAAGACCAGTGATATGGCAGCTGAACCTCTAAATAGTCTTCTAAATTTTTCATGTTCTATCAGTTCAAGAAACTTCAAAAAAGCTATTCTAACTGAATTGTCCATCCTGATTCTTATTGATTTTTCCACAATGCATAGTACATATAAAATTCACGAACTATTTATTGAGCTCTTCTTAGGCTAGATATTTAAACAAAGCAGATAAAACCCCTTGTTTTACAGAACTTTGATCTGATTAAATAAATGGCCACACATCTCAAGTGAAACATTTTCAGCAATAATAAAATTGTTCATAAATTAATTCTATCATTTCTGTCCAATTTCAAATACCATATATTTTAAAATAATAATTTAGAGTTTAAAAAGTAGTATTACAAGTCCCTTTCAGAAAACCAGTCTTTAAAATGCATCTTCTGTTTCACTTCAGTGCAAAGACTGACTGTGCTTAGTTGCTCAGTCCTGTCTGACTCTTTGTGACCCCCTGGACCATAGCCCGCCAGGCTCCTCTATCCATGGGGATTCTCTAGGCAAGAATACTGGGGTTTCCATGCCCTCCTCCAGGGGATCTTTCCAACCCAAGCATCAAACCCAGTTCTCCCTCATTGCAGGCAGATTCTTTACCATCTGAACCACCAGAGAAGCACTACAAAGACTGGAAGAAATCCCACACTCAAGTAACTCTGCCCAAAAAACCCTTTTTCAGAAGACTCACATTACTGTAGAAAAGCAGTAGAGTCTTCAGTACTAAACGGACCACGGCATTCACTGTAAAATCTTTTTCATCTCATTTCTTCTCTCTGCTTCCCATTGATTACTGGTTTCATTTTCCAGGCAGGCTTCCAACACATGTCAGGAAACAAGGACATTCACAGAAAATGAGTAGGCTTGTCCTCAGAGAAACACTTGAACTCTTGCTTAGCTTTAAAAAACAGTTCAAAAGTAAAAAGAAAAAAAAAAACAAAACAATAAAAAACAATTCAGTCTACTTTGATGGAATCAAGACCCCTGAATCAATCAAAATATCAAACCAGGAGAATTGAAAAAATGATCATTATCGTATGAGCCTTATTTGTAGATGCATAATTAATGTTTCTTAGAAGCAGTGTAGAGCCACTGCTGAATAAAGAAAATATATAAGTATTCAAGTAATGGCCTGAACTCTGGTATCTAGACTGTCTGTTCTGTAGCTTAAGTTTGGACTTTATTCTTGATAATGGGTAGAACTCTATTGTGTGAGTGTGTGGGTGCTCAGATGTGTCTGACTCTTTGCGACTCCATGGACTATAGCCCTGCAGGCTCCTCTGTCCATGGGATTTCCCAGACAAGAATACCAGACTGGGTTGCCATTTCCCTCATCTTCCCTACCCAAGGATTGAACCTGCAGTCTCCTGCAGTTCCAGCATTGGCAGGCAGATTCGTTACCACTGAGCCACCTGGGAAGCCCCTAGAATTCTGTTGGAATACCCTAAAAGAGATTTATTAAATTCATGCAAATGCCTGCCTCATATTGAACTCATGATTCAAAAGGACAGAGGGATATCACATTCAGCCTCTACACTCTTCTATTTCAGGCTACTGAAGCAAAAATATTGTTTTAAATAATATCTTTATCTAATATTTGTTAGATATTGATTTATAGAAAAAAATACTAAGTAGAGAAATGCATCTTGGTTGTATCAAATCCAATCAATACATACCACTTGACCAGATCCTATGGATTGAGATTTTGAAATCAAATGAGAGACATCAACCGTGAGGAGATTAATTATGACCTCTTTCTATGTCCAAATTAGGTATAATGACAATAGTTTGGTATGCTTTCTACCTATAATGAATCTCTTCAATATTTGAAACCACTATATTTCCATTTCCTTAACAGCTCCATGCAAGAATCAAAATGCATAAATATGTTCTCTATGATGAACAGGGCACTCTAAATTGAGAACAAGCCACAGTTGCCATTTTCAGCCTTAACGTAATCCACTCCCATGTTATTCAGTCTGTCTTTCTTCCATTTTATGAGAAACTCAAGGCCATTTTGAAATGTATTTTATTTGTTGGCTAACTTTCACTCATTTTTCTCTTCTCTTCCTGAGTTCTTTAGGTCCATAAATTCAGCCCTTTGGAAAAACTTCTGTCTTCTCTGAACATTTATACCAGCTGAAAAATCATCATTAACAGATTTCTGAACTGAAGCTGACTTTATTGATTCTTTCAAATTCTGTCACATTATGCATCCAGTGAGAAACTACCAGCTGGTCCTCCCCAAAACACTGTCTTCCCTCAGTGTTTGAGTTTCCCATGTCTCAAATAACTTGCAGAACATCAGTGACTGCATAAACATTCTTTGCTTGAGACCTCCTTTACCATAACAATTAGATATACTTATGATCTTTCTGTAATGTTTAATTTCCCTTGTTGTTCCCCTAATCCTTTGAAGCAGACACAGTTGTTAAAGCATATTTTTAAATTTAATTCTCAATGTATCCTTAGTCTACCTCTGTCACTTTTTTTTTTGGCTGGATCACAGTATCTTCCTCTCTCTTTGCTTCCAGGTTAGTTCATGCATTCTGTGCTTTCTACCAAAGCACAGAAAATATTGCTTCATAAAACTGGGAGATGGGGATATGAACTTCAGCGGTATTAACTCTTACCCCCACAGGCAGGGCTCACTGTCAACTATGATATGTATTACTTGGTCCCCATAAGCTGCCTCCACCATGAGGTCCATGCTGATACACCAGGTCTCTGGGAATCCATGCCATCTCAAAACTCTGTGTTTATTGTCAAAATGTCAAATATTCTCCTTTCCACATTGTAAAGTAAACCAAGTGAATGGCCATAGATTTTTTTTTCTAGTTGTCATAATTTTTTTAAAATATAAATTTATTTATTTTAATTGGAGGTTAATTACTTCACAATATTGTATTGGTTTTGCCATACATCAACATGAATCTGCCACAGGTATACACATGTTCCCAATCCTAAACCCCCCTCCCTCCTCCCTCCCATAGATTCTTCTGGAAAAAACTGGAGGAATCAGTATGGTATAACTTTGCTATTCAGTTGCAAAGTGTTTCCTCCTAAGGATTTTGCAATTTCTCCAGTCAATAGATTCCAGAACTGAAAATCAGTTAAGGGCTGAGAACTGCCCAAGTATGAATTTTTATTGAGGAACCAATCTTAGCTGCCTGCTCCTGCACCATTGTTGGCTGATCCAGCGGACATGATGCTTTATTGTTCATAGAATTTCTTGCTGGTGAAGCCCCATTGTCTGCCCCTCCAGCCTTATAGCAATTGCAGCCTCTGGCTTGGCAGTTAAGTGCTGTCACCTGGCCTCTTTAAGTCTGGGGCCCAGTGGATATTAACAAACTAAGTACTGTAATAATTACCCCAATGTCATACCTAGTCTGCAACAGAGAGCCATCACCAAACTTCCTAGTGAAGACTGTGCTTTTTGCCCACACATTCTTGACAGCTTTGGTGAATGGTATGTCATTTTCACTTTCCAGTAGAACACAATACTCTGGCAATTTTCTTGACTTCACAGGAAATTTTGATTTCAGCATGTCTATCTCCCTCAGTCATTCTCTTTCTACCTCTGCTTGCAGAGAGGGTAAGTATCATTTCTACTGTTTGGCATTAGTCATCAATTTCTCCAGATCTCTCAGAGTCACCCCAACAGAGAGTTTGATCCATTTTCTAGGATTTTTGCCAGGTTGTGAAATCCCATATCCCTAGAAAGTGCTCTCAAGTCAATGAAGTTTTACTTACCTATTTTTATATGCTTACCCTCTTGATCCAGCATCCTCGATATCCAAAACCTTGGATAGTCCCATTGATGACTGATTATGTGTTGGTTGAGCATTTAATATCCACTGAATCTGTATCTCTAATTGTTTGGTATTCTATTTTCCACTCATTTATGTTCATCTTTCCCCTGCAAGGACCTACTTGCAATGTAAAAAAAAAAAAAAAAAAAAAAAAAAACAAACCTAAATAAACTAAAAAACAACAACAACTTTGACTCTAAACTTAGTCTTTACTTGCTATTAATGGCCTTGACTTACTCATTGTCCTTCTGGAGATAACCAGCCACTTTCACTATCTTTCACACTTTCAGATGCCTGAATCATTGCATTTGAAAGGGCATTTCCCATGTCTGTAACCATTTCCCAGGTCACCTACAGTGAATTCTTTAACAATTGGGTTGCCACTCCATCTGTGCCATATTCTGGATATCATCAAGTGTGCCCGTGAGGTGGTGAATAAGTGGTCCCAAAGTGCAGAGCCACTACTGGTTTCATATCTTTTAGCTTGAGTCCTCCAAGAAACAGACTCCAATAAGAATTCAATATACAAGAGATTTATTGGATGAGAGAGAATGTGAAAGAGCTGGAGTAGAGCAGGAAAGCTGTCAGATCATAAAGCAGGTCTGACTTCTGTGGAGGAGAAAGGGAAGTAAGAAAGACTAGATTAAAAAAAAAATCTAATATAGATTTTCTAAGAAAGTTAATGGCAAGGACATTGTTGAGCCTTTAAGCCCAAGTTGCTGATGAGCAATGTAATGTATTTCCCAGAAACAGTTCAGCTTCTGGTACCCTGACACACTCCATCCTTGCCAAGAAGACCCTATTGAATGTATGCGATCACTGAGAGTGCAGTGACGAATGTCAAAGCATAGCAATGGGCACCAATGGTCGATTAGATTCCCTGAGGTCAGAGATCTAATAGGCATATCCTCATGACAATGATCCCTGCCAGCTGAGAGGAAACACTGCCTCTGTCCATCACACACGGTACTCAGTTTAAAAGCGTTTTGTGCTTAATGTAAAACGCTGGTAAAAAGTAAAAGAATCTACCCCTGTATTAACAGGTTACAACACCAAACTCTCATACATGGCTGATAGGAGTATAAACAAGTAGTACCTTGGGGACACTTTTGCCCCATTTATTAAATCTAAATATGGGTTTATCCTGTGACCCAATCCCACTCTTGGTGCTACGTCCAACAAAAACATTTTCAACAATGTTCATTGCAGCACTATTTCTAATAGCTAAAATCTAGAAACAATCCAAGTTTCTTTTGATGAACAACTAAGTTGTAATATAGTCAAACAACAAAATAACTCACAGCTGTGAAATAGAACAAAGTGCTGCCTCACACCAGAACATGACTAAAATTTCACTGCAATAATGTTGCACAGAAAAGAAACCTGACATTAAAGAGTACATATTATATGATGATTACTTATATGAAGTTCAAAAGCAGGCAAAACTAATATATGGCCTTAAAGGACAAAGCAGTGGTTACCTCATAAACAAAGGTGGGAGTAAGGGCTGAGAGGACCTGGAAATCTCCTGGAAATCTGAGTAGAGTAAAAAAAATAATAATAAAAAAATTTACCTAGAGTAATTCCACACAATAGTTAACTTCCAGTTATCAGTCCAACTATCTTAAACTGATAGTTGATCTGGTATGATTTTGCAATTGCTCTGTTTATGCTCCACCTCTATAAACTTCCTTGATTTGACTTTACATAGATGTAATTTCTGTTTTCACACCTACAGACATTACCTAAATCCCTTCAAAGTTTAATGATTCTCTGCTGAACTTTACTGAAACACACTTCTGTAAAAATCAAGACTAAAGATGGGAGAAAAATCATACACTAGCTTTAAGAACTAAAGAAAAAAAGACAGTGAGCCTCAAGATGAAAAGACTTTAGAACTAAAACTTGAAATAGGAAACCATTAATTAAGCGTTTGAAAGGGAATATTAAACATGAAACATAAAAGGAAAACTTACATTGTAATAAAATCATCTTAGGAATGGTCTAAAGAGAAACAGTATGAAATAAAAAACTTGGAGAAAAAGTATTCATTGTTCTGAAAAAGGCCTTTTTTTTTTTGAAGATCAGGGAAGGTTGGAACTATATACAGAGTGATAACCAGAAAAAACTGTTAACTTTTAAGCCATGATCTGGGTGATTATGCATTATTATTTTTTGTTATTCATATTTTGGTTAACAAAATATGAGTTTTTCATACTTCAATTTTTCATACTTTGATATATCTTTGTATATCATAATATGAAATGTCATCTCAAAAATCAAAATAAAATGAGCTCACCAGAAAATCTATGAGGATGACAAAGTTTGAAAAGGTACACTTTAAAATAATATCTAGAATATATTGGCATTTATCATATAATAAGCTCTGAATAAATATTAGTCATTAACAGTAGTCTTCATTTTCACTAGCAGATGAATGACATTCCACTCAAACTTTTCTCTTCTTTTTTTAAGAGAAAAGGACATTTATTTTCTCTATAAATGGAGAATCCCAGGACGTAGTTGCTTCATGCTCTACATTTATATACACTAGAGCGCAATCTGATTTTTTCTTCATGTTCCCACCAGACTTCTTCCATATTTGTTAGAGTCTGTTATAGTCATAAAACATGCAGAAAAGAAATTAAGTGGATTCAATGGTTGGAAACAACATCATGAGTGTAGCTGAAGAACATTTACAAAAAAAGCTGCTTTTTTCTAAAAACTATCTGTTAAAGTAGGATAGGTTCAGGATCATTTTAAACAAAAATTTTATTAATTTTTATAAATGGATAACATCAGGAGAAATGGAAGATGATATTCTGTGAGATAGAAATAACAAATACACATTATCACATTGATATACTCCCTGGAGTAAAATACAAGGAATTAAAACAGAAATTACATTTTACAAATGTGTGTGGTGTAATTTTGTTTTATGATAGTCCAAATATTTTTTTGAGAAATAGAATATATGTGGGTTTTTGGAGGGTGTGTGGTTGGGGGAATTAGACCTTCTAAGAGAAAAAAGAATGAACATCAGTCCTTGAAACCGAAGCAGGAACGATATAAAAGAGAAAAACTAAGAAAATAGAATTTTTATGGCTTATGGTAAATTTCATTTGTGTTATGGAACCTAAAAAGTCAAGAATGCCCTGCATATCTTGTTTGAATATAAATATTTTGTTTTTTATTTCTGCTAAGGTAAGAGAAAAATTAACATATAAAAATACATCAAGTATTACTGGCTTGTAAAACCGTTGTTAAATAAATTAGCTTTCCAAAATTTTTTACAGTACAGCTGAATTTTCTATGCTTGCAAATTGTTCTTTACTGTCCGTTACTGGGTTCAAAATGTTCCTTCATCTTAGCAAGATATTTTAAAATTAATGTGTGATAATTTATTTAAAACATTTTTGGTCTCTGCTTAGTCATAAAAAGTGTTCTTTTTCATAACTGTAATCATTGTAATAATATAAAAAAGTTTAAGTCTCACTTTTATTCATAAAGTGCTATAATGAAATTCTCAGACTTCAAATCCATTCATAGCTGCACTTATCCCCTGGATTTGAAAATTCACTGAGTAATATAATTGTGTCTTTTCATTACTAATTGGATATTATTAATCATTAAAAATCTCTGAATAAAGGTGAAGTAGACACTCATAAGTACTGAGTCAACATGAGGAAATTATTATGTCATTACGATAATAATACCATATATTTGTATAGGGCTTTAGAGTTTATGAGGTGCTTTCATTTGATCTCTACAATAACTGGATAAGTAAGGGCACTTTGGATTGCACACGACTGGTTTATTGACCTATACTAGCCTAAGTATTTAGAGAAGTTTATTATAAAGGTCCTCAGCAGACATTTGGAACTTACTGGACTATTGGGAGGTAGAGATATTGAATAATATCCTCTAAACTAAGAAGGAACATCAAGTCCAAAAAACAAAGCAGGCAACTCCATGAAATTAAATAATGAAGTTTATTGTGGGTAACTTACATACAGGCAGGTTCAGGTGGACAATAATCCAGGGGCATTTGCAGCTGTATGTGCACCACCGAAAGGAGTGCAGGGAAATTTAAGGGGACCAAAGCTAAAGATAGAGCCTGACTACTGGGGATAAGCAGGTCTCTACATTTGGGAACCAGGGGCTTTTCCTCTCCCCCAGCAGTCTTATGAATGTCAGCAGAAGGCACTCTTTCAGCTTTGATCTCAGATGAAGGCAAGGGTAAAAGTTGATAGAGACCTTACCTGGCTTAGCTTCATTTCTTGTGAATAGGCTAAAGCTCAGTCATACAGAAAGGGGAGAGAGTAGGTCTATAGGCTTAAGATGGGGCTGACAAAATGGTGTCAGATTGGCTCAGCCATGTGGGGGACAAAAGCATGGTTGTGGAACAAACACAGACAACAGTTAATAAACACGAGCTTTGCTCTCATTCCAGCTTCTCCTTATTTGTGTACTCTTGTAGAAAAGGGGGAGGAAGTCCACTGAGAGGACATGGATACAGGTTTACCTGAAATCTCCATCTTGGCAATTGGAGTCTCCTTATCTGCTTTCCAGGTGGCACTAGAGGTAAAGAAACTGCTTGCCAATACAGGAAACAGAAAAGACATGGGTTCGATCCCTGTGTTGGGAAGATCCTCTGGAGGAGGGCCTGGCAACCCACTCCAGGGCTCTTGCCTGGAAAATCCTATGGACAGAGGAGCCTGGCAGGCTACCGTACATATGATCACAAGGAGTCAGACAAGCCTATTGGCTCAGGCAGTAAAGAATCTGTCTGCAATGCAAGAGACTGGGTCCGACCTCTGGGGAGAAGGATATAGCAACCCACTCCAGTTTTCCTACCTGGAGAATTCCATAGACAAGGGAGTCTGTTGGGCTACAGTCCATGGCGTTGCAAACAGTCACACATGACTGAAGTGACTTAGCACACATTTATCTCCTCCCTGTCCTTGGAGTCTGGGTTCAGCTCACAGTTACCATAGCTGGAGCGATTTCAAGGAAGCCTCCTTGAAAGAGCAATGTTTTCTTAAGACCATCCAGTCTGCATACATGGCTGAACCAGGTTAAGACCTCTAAATAAACTTTTAAGTTTCTGATAGGTGGGTGGGGAGTGTCAGCCACATTTCAGTGGCCTCACTTCAGTTCAGTTCAGTTCAGTCACTCAGTCGTGTCTGACTCTTTGTGACCCCATGAATTGCAGCAGGCCAGGCCTCCCTGTCCATTACCAACTCCCAGAGTTCACTCAAAATCATGTCCATTGAGTCGGTGATGCCATCCAGCCATCTCATCCTCTGTCATCCCCTTCTCCTCCTGCCCCCAATCCCTCTCAGCATCAGAGTCTTTTCCAATGAGTCAACTCTTCGCATGAGGTGGCCAAAGTACTGGAGTTTCAGCTTCAGCATCAGTCCTTCCAAGAACACCCAGGACTGATCTCCTTTAGAATGGATTGGTTGGATCTTCTTCAGTCCAAGGGACTCTCAAGAGTTTTCTCCAACACCACAGTTCAAAAGCATCAATTCTTCGGTGCTCAGCTTTCTTCACAGTCCAACTCTCACATCCAAACATGACCACTGGAAAAACCATAGCCTTGACTAGAGGGACCTTTTTTTGGCAAAGTCATTATCTCTGCTTTTGAATATGCTATCTAGGTTGGTCATAACTTTCCTTCCAAGGAATAAGTGTCTTTTAATTTAATGGCTGCAGTCACCATCTGCAGTGATTTTGGAGCCCAAAAAAATAAAGTCTGACACTGTTTCCACTTTTTCCCCATGTTTTTCCCATGAAGTGATGTGACCAGATGCCATGATCTTCGTTTTCTGAATGATGAGCTTTCAGCCAACTTTTTCACTCTCCTCTTTCACTTTCATCAAGAGGCCTTTTAGTTCCTCTTCACTTTGTGCCGTAAGGGTGGTGTCATCTGCATATCTGAGGTTATTTATATTTCTCCCAGCAATCTTGATTCCAGCTTGTGCTTCTTCCAGCCCAGCATTTCTCATGATGTACTCTGCATATAAGTTAAATAAGCAGGGTGACAATATACAGCCTTGACGTACTCCTTTTCCTATTTGGAACCAGTCTGTTCCATGTCCAGTTCTAACTGTTGCTTCCTGACCTGCATACAGGTTTCTCAAGAGGGAGGTCAGGTGGTCTGGTATTCCCATCTCTTTCAGAATTTTCCACAGTGTATTGTGATCCACCCAGTCAAGGTCTTTGGCATAGTCAATAAAACAGAAATAGATGTTTTTCTGGAACTCCCTTGCTTTTTCAATGATCCAGCAGATGTTCACAAATTGATCTCTGATTCCTCTGACTTTTAAAACCAGCTTGAACATCTGGGAGTTCACGGTTCACATATTGTTGAAGGCTGACTTGGAAAATTTTGAGCATTACTTTACTAGCATGTGAGATGAGTGCAATTGTGCGGTAGCTTGAGCATTCCTTGGCATTGCCTTTCTTTGGGATTGGAATGAAAACTGACCTTCTCCAGTCCTGTGGCCACTGCTGAGTTTTCCAAATTTACTGGCATATTGAGTGCAGCACTTTCACAGCATCGTCTTTCAGGATATGAAACAGCTCAACTGGAATTCCATCACCTCCACTGGCTTTGTTCGTAGCAATGCTTTCTAAGGCCCACTTGACTTCACATTCCAGGATGTCTGTCTCTAGGTGAGTGATCACACCATCATGATTTTCTGGGTCATGAAGTTCTTTTTTGTACAGTTCTTCTGTGTTTTCTTGCCACCTCTTAATATCTTCTGCTTCTGTTGGGTGCATACCGTTTCTGTCCTTTATCAAGCCCATCCTTGCATGAAATGTTGCCTTGGTGTCTCTGTTTTTCTTGAAGAGATCTCTAGTCTTTCCCATTATGTTGTTTTCCTTTTTTCTTTGCATTGATCCCTGATGAAGGCTTTCTTACCTCTTCTTGCTATTCTTTGGAACTCTGCATTCAGATGCTTATGTCTTTTCTTTTCTCCTTTGCTTTTAACTTCTCTTCTTTTCACAGCTATTTGTAAGACCTCCCCAGACAGCCATTTTGCTTTTTTGCATTTCTTTCCCATGGGGATGGTCCTGATCCCTGTCTCCTATAGAATGTCATGAACCTCCATCTATACTTCATCAAGCACTCTACTATCAAATCTAGTCCCTGAAATCTATTTCTCACTTCCACTGTTCAATCATAAGGGATTTGATTTAGGTCATACCTAAATGGTCTAGCAGTTTTCCCTACTTTCTTCAATTTAAGTCTGAATTTGGACATAAGGAGTTCATGATCTGAGCCACAGTCAGCTCCTGGTCTGGTTTTTGTTGACTGTATAGAGCTCCTCCATCTTTGGCTGCAAAGAATATAATCAATCTGATTTTGGTGTTGACCATCTGGTGATGTCCATGTGTAGAGTCTTCTCTTGTGTTGTTGGAAGAGGGTGTTTGCTATGACCAGTGCGTTCTCTTGGCAAAACTCTACTAGCCTTTGCCCTGCTTCATTCCATATTCCAAGGCCAAATTTGCCTGTTACTCCCAATGTTTCTTGACTGCCTACTTTTGCATTCCATTCCCTATAATGAAAAGGACATCTCTTTTGGGTGTTAGTTCTAAAAGGTCTTGTAGGTCTTCATAGAATAGTTCAACTTCAGCTTCTTCAGCATTACTAGTTGGGGCATAGATTTGGATTACTGTGACATTGAATGGTTTGCCATTGCATCCAAGCACTGCATTTTGGACTCTTTTGTTGACCATGATCGCTACTCCATTTCTCCCAAGGGATTCCTGCTCACAGTAGTAGATATAATGGTCATCTGAGTTAAAGTCACCCATTCCAGTCCATTTTAGTTTGCTGATTCCTACAATGTCAACGTTCACTCTTGCCATCTCCTATTTCACCATTTCCAATTTGCCTTGATTCATGGACCTACCATTCCAAGTTCCTATGCAATATTGCTCTTTACAGCATTGGACCTTGCTTCTATCACCAGTCACATCCACAACTGGGTATTGTTTTTGCTTTGGCTCTATCTCTTCATTCTTTCTGGAGTTATTTCTCCATTGATCTCCAGTAGCATATTGGGCATCTGCCGACCTGGGAAGTTCCTGTTTCAGTATCATATCATTTTGCCTTTTCATACTGTTCATGGGGTTCTCAAGGCAAGAATACTGAAGTGGTTTGCCATTCCCTTCTCTAGTGGACCACATTCTGTCAGACCTCTCCACCATGACCCGCCCACCTAGGCCAAAACTTATAGTAAGTTCTCTTGCTCTTTAAATTTGCCGCCTGCCAATGCAGAGCGGTCTGCTTTTTCCCTAGGTCTGTACTTACCCTCCATGTACACTGGTCAGTTCATGAACCAATAACTCCTTTTCACTCTCTATCCTCTTCCATTTCTAACTCTTTTCCTCATTCTGATTTTGCCTATTTTTCATGTCTGAATGGCAGAAAGTGTTTTCACTGATGATTTAGTTTTATTACATAGGTACAGAAAATCAAAGACAAACTTTTCTTTCTCAACACCCTTCCTAGAATGTTTGGTGAGGTACCTTCAAATATCATGCAGATGGGTGGAAAATAGCAGTGGATTCAAAAAAAGAGAATATATTTCTTAGACAAACATGGGGTAAAATAATGCTTACTATCTACAAATATCACCATGTGTATGATTCTTCCATATTTGCAAAAGAGGAACCAATGAGCAGTACTCAAAGTATTTAATTCATGATTTCTTTTCAACATACTTTGTACATTTTTATCAAAAGCATTTATATAGGATTTTGTCTTGAAATTCCTTTGAAATTTTGCATACAATAATGAGAGATGTGGTTAGTTGATGGCAATATGGATATAGTTAGTTCTATTTACAACTATTTAAAAATTTTTCTGGCCATATTCAGTCTCTAATTTAGGGCTTTTGATAGATATTTAGATAAATGGATATCTATCTGTTTATCTATCCACACATACTTTGTTGTTGTTGCTTAGTCACTAAGTCATGTCCGATTCTGTGATCCCATGGAATGTAGCCCTCCAAGCTTCTCTGCCCATGGGATTTCCCAGGCAAGAATACTGGAATGAGTTAGCATTTCCTTCTCCAAGGGATCTTCTTGACCCAGAGGTTGAATCCATGTCTCCTGTATTGGCAAGCAGGTTCTTTACCACTGTACCACCAAGGAAGCCCATATATGCATATATATTACATTAAACATATACACACATAAACATAAAATATGATAGACATATACATATATATATTATACATTAATATTTAATGCTTCTGTAGTTGCATTTATCATTTACTTGTTACTGATTTTTGAATCCTCATTTAAAAACTTTCTTTATTTCTAGTATATAAATAAAATCACTCATCTCTCCTAGATCTTGCTTATTTTGATCCTATGTTTCTTTTTTAACTTTGGTTGGGTCTCCAAACACTCAGAATTTTTAATGATGTATTTTATGAAGTATAACTGAAATTTCATTTTTCTATGTGACTCTTACCTATGGTCTCAAAATTCTTTATTAGAAAAATGCTTTTCCCACCAATTTGAAATAGCACTTCTATCATATACTAACTGTTTAGTCTATTTCTGTATCTTGGCTGTTGTGTTTTTTTCTGGCAACCTTTCTATGTCAATATCATACAGCTTTATATATAAAATATTTTACTATATTTTTATTTTTTGTTTGAGCTAGTCCCATTCTTTCTCATCTATGTCATTGCTCTTCTTTTTGAAGATTTTCTTGGTTGTTTTAACTTTGTATATTTTTCTATAAAAAAATAAAATAAATTTTTCTACTTTTAGACACAAAATCCTCTTGGCATTGAATTAGTATTTCATCAAATATATAACTTTACTTGGCAGTAAGTTTTTTTAAATGAGTCTTCCTATAAAAGAAGATTCTTATTACTTTGAGCACATTTTCATTTTTAAGCATTTCTCTTTTTTGTTTGTTACCACTTATGATGAGTATTTTGTTTAATCTGGTTTAATCAGCCAACCAGATGATATTTGCAGTAAAAATCATAGTATTTTATTATACTCTATATCTGTGATTACTGTTTGCAATTTTGAACTAATAATCATATGTCGGTTTGGTTTTTAGTTTTTATTTTTCTGAACTTTCTCTGACTTGGTTGTCATTTGGTGCTTAATATTTCAAACATCCTGGCTTGAGCAGATCTAGAGTCCTGGACCCTGGCATTGCAATCACAAGCGGACTCTACCTGTAAAAGACATATTTTGGGGACCAAACACAGCAACTTTCCCTTCCAACCACCTTCTAAACCTACTCTAAATCTAATAAGAGGCCAAGTACTATGGGGTCCTTGGAAATATAGTTTCTAGATTACAAGCTCAGTTTTTTAGAACGGAATGTATTAAAATGGGGTGTGGGACTTTGTGATGATATGAAAGTAACCAAAGCTTTCCCCTTCTTTCCTGCATTAAAAACTAATCACAGTTTGTTTATGTTGTTGATATTTCTTTTTTTTACAACCAAATAGTGTACAATTAGTTATTGTGTCTAATTTATCTGCTTTTTTAAAAAACTCATTATTCACTTTCTATATTATTGAATTACTTGCTTCTGCTACTTTTTCTTATTGATTTTATTGGCACTTGTCTAGCTGTGCTGTTAGACGTTTTATTCTTTTACTATTTTTACTAATGTAGGTGTTAAAACAATATGCATTTTCCTTCTAAAATTGCTCAGGTATATAAAATATTTGATTTTTTTCAATCCAATTTTATTCTGGAAAACATTGAGAACTATTTGAAAGGACAAATCATAATTTCAATGAGCTATTTTAAGTTTCTGTTCATTCCTAGTTTTATTTTATTCTGATAAATATTTAAAAATCTATCAGGAGTTATTTTTTGAGGCTTTTTACAGGGTCCTCTTTTTTTGTCAATTTTTCTATATAGCTGAAAAAATTATAATCTTTAAGATTACAGAATTTGATGTATATATATATGTGTGTGTGTATCTCTGTTCGTTTCCAAGGCAAACCATTCAATATCACAGTAATCCAAATCTATGCCCTAACCAATAGTGCTGAAGAAGTTGAAGTGGAATAGTTCTATAAAGACCTACAAGACCTTTTAGAATTAACACCCAAAAAAGATGTCCTTTTCATTATAGGGAATGGAATGCAAAAGTAGGCAGTCAAGAAACACTTGGAGTAACAGGCAAATTTGGCCTTGGAATATGGAATGAAGCAGGGCAAAGGCTAATAGATTTTGCCAAGAGAACACACTGGTCATAGCAAACACACTCTTCCAACAACACAAGAGAAGACTCTACACATGGACATCACCAGATGGTCAACACTAAAATCAGATTGATTATATTCTTTGCAGCCAAAGATGGAGAAACCCTATACAGTCAACAAAAACCAGACCAGGAGCTGACTGTGGCTCAGATCATAAAATCCTTATGTCCAAATTCAGACTTAAATTGAAGAAAGTAGGGAAAACCACTAGACCATTCAAGTATAACCTAAATCAAATCCCTTATGATCGAACAATGGAAGTGAGAAATAGATTCAAGGGACTAGATCTGATAGATAGAGTGCCTGATAAACTATGGACGGAGGTTTGTGACATTGTACAGGAGACAGGGATCAAGACCACCCTCATGGGAAAGAAATGCAAAAAAGCAAAACGGCTGTCTGGGGAGGCCTTACAAATAGCTGTGAAAAGAAGAGAGGTGAAAAGCAAAGGAGAAAAGGAAAAATGTAAGCATTTGAATGCAGAGTTCTAAAGAATAGTAAGGAGAGATAAGAAAGCCTTCCTCAGGGATCAATGCAAAGAAATAGAGGAAACAACATAAGAAGAAAGACTAGAGATCTCAAGAAAATTAGAGACACCAAGGGAACATTTTATGCAAAGATGGGCTCGATAAAGGACAGAAATGGTATGGACCCAACAGAAGTAGAAGATATTAAGAAGAGGTGGCAAGAATACACAGAAGAACTGTATAGAAAATATCTTCACAACCAAGATAATGATGATGATGTGATCACTCACCTAGAGCCAGACATCCTGGCATGTGAAGTCAAGTGGGCCTTAGAAAGCATTACTATGAGCAAAGCTAGTGGAGGTGATGGAATTCCAGTTGAGCTGTTTCAAATCCTGAAAGATGATGCCGTGAAAGTGCTGCACTCAATATGCCAGCAAGTTTGGAAAACTCAGCAGTGGCCACAGGACTGGAGAAGGTCAATGTTCATTCCAATCCCAAAGAAAGGCAATGCCAAAGAATGCTCAAGCTACTGCACTATTGCACTCATCTCACACGCTAGTAAAGTAATGCTCAAAATTCTCCAACCCAGGCTTCAGCAATACATGAACCATGAACTTCCTGATGTTCAAGCTGATTTTAGAAAAAGGCAGAGGAACCAGAGATCAAATTGCCAACATCCGCTGGATCATGGAAAGAGCAAGAGAGTTCCAGAAAAACATCTATTTCTGCTTTATTGACTATGCCAAAGCATTTGACTGTGTGATTACAATAAACTGGAAAATTCTGAAAGAGATGGGAATACCAGACCACCTGACCTCCCTCTTGAGAAACCTATATGCAGGTCAGGAAGCAACAGTTAGAACTGGACATGGAACAACAGACTGGTTCCAAATAGGAAAAGGAGTATGTCAAGGCTGTATATCGTCACCCTGCTTATTTAACTTGTTTGCAGAGTACATCATGAGAAATGCTGGGCTGGAAGACGCACAAGCTAGAATCAAGATTGCTGGGAGAAATCTCAATAACCTCAGATATGCAGATGACACCACCCTTATGGCAGAAAGTGAAGAGGAGCTAAAAAGCCTCTTGATGAAAGTGAAAGAGGAGAGTGAAATAGTTGGCTTAAAGCTCAACATTCAGAAAATGAAGATCATGGCATCTGGTCCCATCACTTCCTTGAAAATAGATGGGGAAATAGTGGAAATAGTGACAGACTTTTTTTTGTGGGGCTCCAAAATCTCTGCTGATGGTGGCTGCAGCTATGAAATTAAGATGCTTACTCCTTGGAAGGAAAGTTTTGACCAACCTAGACAGCATATTGTAGAGAAGAGATATTTCTTTGCCAACAAAGGTCTGTCTAGTCAAAGCTATGGTTTTTTCAGTAGTCATGTATGGATATGAGAGTTGGACTTTCTTTATAAGAAACCTGAGCACTGAAGAATTTATGTTTTTGAAGTGTGGTATTGGAGAAGACTCTTGAGAGTTCCTTGACTGCAAGGAGATCCAACCAGTCCATCCTAAAGCAGATCAGTCCTGAATATACGTTGGAAGGACTGATGCTGAAGCTGAAACTCCAATACTTTGGCCACCTGACTCACTTGGGAAGAGTTGACTCATTTGAAAAGACCCTAATGCTGGGAAAGATTGAAGTTTGGAGGAGAAGGGGATGACAGAGGACGAGATGGTTGGATGTCGTCACTGACTCAATGGACATGAGTTTGAGTAAACTCTGGGAGTTGGTTATGGACAAGGAGGCCTGGCATGCTGCTGTCAGTGGGGTCACAAAGAGTCAGACACGACTGAGTGACTGATCTGAACTGAAGTGAACTCAAGTAGAAATATGTTCAAAGACCCCACGAGTTTGTGAAAGCCACTCTTTCATACTGGCCTTTTAGTCCTACTCTTTAGGTGTGACTACTTTTTACCTGTGCTTCCGAGGTGTCACTAGTGGTAAAGAGCTGTCTTGCAAATGCAGGGGATATGAGAGACAGGAGTTCGATCTCTGGGTTTGGAAGATTCCCTGGAGGGGCATGGCAACTTAGTCCAGTATTCTTGTCTGGAGAATCCCATGAAGAGAGGAGCCTGGTGGGCTACAGTCCATAGGGTTGCAGAGTTGGACACTACTGAAGCATCTTAGCACACCCATATGCACTTTTTTCTCTCCTTCTTCATCATTCAGAAAAAAAGTGTGATGCACACAAACATATTACATGCCCCTCATCCAAAAGGAACATCCTTATGAAATCTTTCCTAAACCAAAATGACAAATAAACAGTTACCTTGTGACATACCTTGCTTATGGATGCACAAAATAAATGAGATAAAGCACAGATGCTATGGACACAGTTCAAAGCTATGAAGGCTTGATGCTAAGACATTGAGTGTAGCTCTCATGGAAGGAACTGAGCTCAGGATGCCTGTTGCCTCTGCTATGGCTTGCTGCAAAACCTGCACTGCACATTATGTTCACTTCTCTGCTATTAAAAAAAAAAATGAAATCATCTCTGGATTTTTTTCAGTTAGCAAAAGCAGGATATTAAAATGGATCTTTTGTTAAAATTAAGTGACAGAGGATTTTCAAAAAGTGAAGGATACGTGTATCTCTCTCTTGCATTACTAGGGGCTGGCTATTAACTTTGTGTTTGTCATTTCCAGAGGAGACTTCAATCTCTAACCTTTACATTCATGATCCACACAATAGAAAGGAGGAAGAGACAGGAGAAATTGATTTACTTCTCAATGTATACAACTATGGCATAGGGTACCTCCTACAATATAAGTTAAAAATTGTGTTTTTAACTTCTAAAGAATCAATAAATTAATAAAATAAATCTTCATGGGATTAAAAATGACAAATTAAAAAAAAAAACTTGGTTTGTGTAACAAAACATGATGTATACCACTTATTCTGAAACCTAACGTTGTAATAAACACACTCAAATAGATCCCTGTCTCCAACCACTCTCTCTCTCTCTCTTATTTTTCCCTCCAAACAAAAAGGAATGATATAGTAACTCATGCATGTTACTGTACTTTCACCTCTTTATTCAATCCTCTATTACTTACCTTGTCTTTAGAATATGGCTTCATATCTAGTGGAGAGAGTTTCTTTTCTGCTCTTTGATATTCAGCCTTTTTAGTGTCCTAAGGTCAATGTGTCCTGCCTGCAGAAAAACTTCTTCTGCTAAAAAGTATGTCTTTTATGCCAAAAAAATAGTCTTTCCCTCAATAAGGTAGAGTTTTGGTCAATTTTTAAAATGGAAATCTTAAACATGAAGATTTTCCTTTTTTAAAATGTGTGTTTTTACCAAACTAAAAGCAACTTTTCACAACATACTGAAATAAATTATCAAAATTAATCAAATGCCAGGATATATCTAGATTCAGTGGTATTTGCTGAATCAATAATCTTTGGAGTCCTAAAATGATCAGAATGGAAATTAGGTGGCATAGTAATCAATAACGCAGGCTCAAGTAAATGATAAAAACTCACATGACACAAAGGAAGACACTGAACTTTTGCTTTAGTTGGATGAAAATAATAAAAGAAAGCTTGCCTTAAGTGCAAATGTAAACCAAGGTACAATAAGAAGGCATAAAGGGAATTATGGGTGTGAGTGGACTCATGCACAACAAGGCACAGAGTAGGAAATCAAAAATATTCCAGGAGTAGCCAGAATAACAATAGCAGCTCTATTACTTGGTTAGTAAAACCAAGGCTATGTGGTCTCAAAAAAAGAACAGGGAACATATAGCTGTGCTTTAGAAACAAGTGAGAATGCCCCAACTCCATGGCACACACATGAGGCTCTTATGTCATGTATCCTGTACTTAGCCCCACCTCTAGGCTGACAGAAGCTCCATCATCTGGAATCTCACTGGTTGAGGCCACAGAAGAGCCCAGGAAGAGTCAAGCACTGGTGTTGAAATAATTGCATGTCACTTTCTCTCATATCTCTTTGGTCAGAGTAAGATATATGGCTACTGCTAATTTCAATGGATCTTGAGAAGTGAGTGTCTTTTATGTCAGGAATTTGAGGAAAATATTACCAGTGTCTACCATAGCAGCAATGGTGGATTATGTTCTGTAACGATTTATGATGGGTTGAATTGTGTCTTTCCCCAAAATTAATATTTTGAAGCTCTATGTGCTGAGAAGCTGGAGCTGGTGTATTGAATTTAGAATAAGTAAATTATAACCTGCTGAATTCAAAGGCACAGACTACCCACACAGGAGAAGCAGGGAACTTCTTTAGCATCCAAATTCCTACTTTGGGTAAGTGAAACCCAAGGGCTTATTTTGATTGAAGAGGGTTTCAATACACCCACACAAAAGAAGCAAAGTCAGAAGGTTTATTATTTAGAGCTTCAGAAGTAAGGACACAGTGAGCTGGGAGGAAGGCTGGCCTAACTCTCAGTACCTCAGATTGTGAATGCATTTGTGAATAAGTTTTTAACAAATTGATTGTTAGAATTAGACCATTAGGATGGGAGCTAATCCAATCTGACCAGTACCCTTAACAGAAGAAGAGATTAGGACAACAGGGAGACACAAGAAGTTTACAAGGATTTGATTTAAAAATTATTTAAATATTTTCTTCTCTTTTGCAGCAGCAAATTGTATTTATATGAATATGACATGGTCGTTTCTATGTCAGGGTTTACATGTGGGTTCCTAGACTAAATTTCAGGACTTTCTAGGACTAGACTAATTGTAAAAAGATCCTGCAGAAACAGAAGAAATCCACATATATTTTTTATTAAGAAAGGGATCAGTAACAAAATCCAAAGATTTTGTATTAAAAAAACACAAAGATTTTGTATTAATATATTTAAATTTATAAAATATTATATTAATCATATTATTAAATGCTCAAAAATTCATTTTTTTGAATGCATTTATAAAATACTTAGGCTAAGACTTGGCTCAATTATTATTTGATTGTATGTGTTCTGTTGATGGATTTGGGCAGTTAGCAGACAAAAAATGTATCAAATTAAACTATGAATCAAAGATATCTAAAATTTGGTTATTGTTCAATAGATGCTTTATATTAAATACATAGTTGAATATATTGTACTATCACAGTTATTGTAATTTTACATTTATTAGGTGTTAGAAGGAAGATTTTACATCTCTCAGAAACAGAAGGAAGAAACTCATTCTCACTAATACTTATTGTCACAGATAATTTTGAGATCAAGAAAAAATGGTTCATATTGCCATGATCTTAAGTAACCTAACCAAAACTAGGTAGAATTACACATACACACACACAAACACATACACACATACCTCATTTTTTAAAGATGCTGAAACTGCAGTGAATTTGCAAGACACGTGTAAAGTTACATGAAGCTCTTGATTTATACATAAACAACGTTTCTAAAAAAAATTTGTGGTCTTTTTCTACAAAAAAAAAAAAGAAAAGATTTTCCTTCTACACAAAATTGAGACAACGTTTCTTTTATTAATATTTGAATTGATTACCAATTGCAGATCCAAGCTACTTATTGATGATAAAATGTCAGAGGTGCATGATCATGTCTATCAACTATAAACCTTATAAAATATACCACTAAATTATGTGCTCTTTTGATAACTATATTTGCATTGCTTTATTAATTATTATTAATTATTCATCTGGTATAATGTTGTGTGTTGGGAAGAAAATTTTGAGTGTATAAAACAGTAAAAATTAAAACAGGAAAGAAATCAAAAGATTTTGAACCCTCAGTCTTCTTCCTTCTTTTAGAAAATCAAATAAATCTGCTTATGCTATATTATAATTTGAATATAAATAACAATGAAAACAAAATGTAATTTTTGTAGCAACCTATGTACTTGAATAACTTTTGTATCATCTTTGTTTTTCCAAGCTATAAGGATGCTAAATTAAATACACTTTGCAGATAAAATAAAGTTACTTTCACCTATTTTGAGATTTAAACATTTTTCTTATTAAATAATAATGAAAGAAAGCTAAGTCCCTATCTTCTCCTATGTAGACAGCTCCTCCTAGAGCTATATTTTATATTTTAAATTTTAGCTGTTTTTTTCCTCATGTCTTCTAGTAAGTGATGTCTTTAAAATGATGTTGGAATAATAGTTTCTTGAAGTTGATAGTCTGGGATATTGCTAATGTAGTTATTCATCTTTGCTCATTTATTTTGCAATTTTAGATAAATGCTATACATATGGAATATGCATTCTCAATGTAAACACATAAATTTGGGATTAAAAGGTAATAGAGCTTGAGGGCTCCCTTTTGGCTCAGCTGATAAATAAACTGCCTGTAATGCAGGAGACCTGGGTTTGATCCCTGGGTTGGGAATTCCCCTGGAGAAGGGAAAGGCTACCCACTCAGTATTCTGGCCTGGAGAATTCCATGGACAGAGGAGCCTGGTGAGCTACATGCCTGCCAATGCAGGAGATGCAGCAGACGTGGGTTCAATCCCTGGGTCAGGAAAATCAACTAGAGAAGAAAATGGCAACCCACTCCAGTATTCTTGCCTGGAGAATCCCAGGGACAGAGTTGGACAGGACTGAGAGACTTTCACTTTCACAGTTCAAGGCAAAATTATTATCAAAATACTCACAAATGCTGAAGTAAAAAGTGTTAGTTGCACAGTCATATCCAGCTCTTTGCAACTCCATGGACTGTAGCCCATCAGGCTCCTCTGACCATGGAATTCTCCAGGCCAGAATACTGGAGAGGATTGCCATTCCCTTCTCCAGGGCATCTTCCTGACTCAGGCATGGAATCCAGGTCTTCTGCATCATAGGCAGATTTTTTTTACCATCTGAGCCACAAAGGAAGCTGAAGCTGAGCATTTCAATACACATCAAAGAAAAATTAAACATTATCCAAAGAATTCACCCTTAATTAAAGTTTTTCTAAAAGAGACAGAGATAGCATAAATTATAAATCAGCATTGCACAAAACATGATATTATAATGTCATGATTCTAAGAACAATAAAGCTTTAAATTTCCCTATAGGCTATTCCTGCCTTTTCAGGTATGTTGTTCAAGTTATTCATTGTTTTGAGGGGATATATCTGTTATAAACAATTCTTTCTAAACAAACTTATGTTCTGAACCACAAGTTAGGATTTGATTACTGAAAATGTGTATATAATGCAAAGCTAATCATAAAGACTCAACATTGAAATGTACTTTTTTTTCCCCAGGGATTTAAATGATTTCTGCCAAAAGAAGAGGAGTTTTCAATATGCAGAGAACTAGAATGAGGCTTCTACTAAACAGCAAAATAGCTTAAGCCAAATAGCCCTTCTCAATCCTTTTGTTTCTAACTATTCTATGTGGCTCTGGAGAAATTCAGAATAGTATTGAGGATCATATTCTACACAATACTTATCTGTAAATGAAAATGTGCATTGCTTTTCTTTTAAAAGAAACATTTTAGGTATAGAGATGCTGTATTGCTAACGACTGATTCTATAATTAGCAATCTAATTTTGGCTACTCCTAAGCAATATTAAAATGAAAATTTCATTTGCCATTTCTTTTCCAAGGGAATTCCCCAGCCATGCTAAATGACAGCCATGGAGCCGCATTGGACTGAAAATAAATGTCACAACATGTTTTTGTGACAGCCGGAATATCTTTAACATTTTATAAAGAAGTCACTATACTTTCATTTTTAAGATGTTTACTTTAATATCCCATATATACACTTCTTTCCTGTTGCTCATTTTTTTTTTTTTTACTAAAGAATTGATAGTTTTTCTTTTAAGGACATTCTTTATATCTTTATGACAAGAATTTAGAAGCTAATATAAATATTTATCCACATCTCTGAGATGCTGGCGTCCTTTCTAAGATTTTCTTTAGCTACTCTGCGTTGCTGCAAATACAGAATAAAATAAAGAATAAAACTATGTGATGTGAATGCTACAATATAATGCCCATTTCATGTCATTCCGTGTGTTGAAAACAACAAACTTCTTTGGGGACCAGCACATTTGAGTTTGGGTGATAACCTCACATTCTGTAACTTTAAGACCTTGCTTATCTGCACCTATATTTTCAGATAAAATGTCAACTTTCTTTCTTAGGATTATTTACTATGTGAAAAAACAGCCAACTCAGTGCCTAGCACAGAGTATTATTCAATATATATACTTTTAGCTCTTTGAGAATAAGAGGAAGTAAAAAGATTCCTTAGATGCAATATGAGTAGAGACCTGCAGGATGGATGGAAAACTGTAGCACAGAAATGAATGGAAGCAGAAAAACTGCATGAAGACCATAGAATCAAGCAAGTGCATTTTGTTAGCACATAAAAGAGGACAACATGGCATAATCTGAAAACTCTGGAAACTTTCATCTCAGTCAGACCATGAGGAGCCAGAAAAAATAGAGATCCCATGTATCAACCTGTACTTAATATATACTTACGGCAAAATTTTATTTTGGAAATGAAAACATTATGATAATATTTCTTTGCAATTCCATACTTTGATTACTTGATCTATCCATTTATCAATTCATTCAGAGTGAGGATGGATTTCACAAGCCAAATTTGACAACAGGGAAACCAACTAGAGTAATATTGTGGAAGTATATCCAAGAGGTTCCAAGGGAATGAACTTGGAACTGGATATGGAACAATGGACTAGTTCAAAATTGGAAAATGAGAACATCAAGGCTATATATTGTCACCCTGCTTATTTAACTTATATGCAGAGTACATCATGTGAAATGCTTGGCTGGATGAAGCACAAGCTGAAATCAAGATTGCTGGGAGAAATATCAGTAACCTCAAATATGCAGATGACACTACCCATATGGCAGAAAGTGAAGAGGAACTAAAGAGCCTCTTGATGAAGGTGAAAGAGGAGAGCAAAAAAGCTGCCTTAAAACTCAGCATTCAATAAAGAAAGATTACAGCATCCAGTCATATCCCTTCATGTCAAAGAGATGGGAAGCAATGGAAACAGTAACAGACTTTATTGTGTTGATCTTCAAAATCACTGCAGGTGTTGACTGCAGCCATGAAATTAAGACTCTTGCTCCTTGGAAAAAAGCTATGGCAAACCTACACAGAGTATTGTAAAAGAAGAGACATTACTTTGCCAATAAAAATTCCATGGACAGAGGAGGCTGGGAGGCTACAGTCCTTGGAGTGGCAAAGAGGCAGATGTGACTGAGCGACTTCACTTCACTTCCCTTCACATGTTTGTTCCAGGAGTCCTGTATGGATGTGAGAGTTGGACCATAAAGAAGACTGAGCACTGAAGTCTTTGAACTCTGGTTTAGGAGAAAACTCTTGAGAGTCCCTTGGACAGCAAGGAGATCAAACCAGTCAATTCTAAAGGAAAGCAGTCCTGAATATTCATTGGAAGGGCTGATGCTGAAGCTGAAGCTCCCAATACTTTGGCCATCTGATGCACAGAGCCAACTCATTAGAAAAAAAAAAAAACCCTGGTGATGGGAAAGATTGAAGGCAGGAGAAGGGGATGACAGAGGATGAGAAGGTTGGATGGCATCACTGACTCGATGCACGAGTTTGAGCAAGCTCCAGGAGATGGTGATAGACAGAGGAGCCTGGTGTGCTGCAATCCATGGGGTCAGAAAGAGTCAGACATGACTGAGCAACTGAAAAATGGTGATAAAAATGGTGATAATATTGCATAATCAAGAAATATTTTGAGTTTAGTAATGTTTGAAATATTAAAATTTTAATTCTGGTACATGATCTTCCTGTCTCCTTCCCCAGGCATTCATTCCCTTATTTAGTAATATTCATTACACTCTATGTATATCCTGTTACAGTTGGATAATGAGTCTATGGTTCTGGGGAGAAAACAGAGCTGGATGTGAACATGCAGAAATCTCTCACTATGCCTGTGCTTTTATAATTTTCATCCTTAATGATTCTGGCAACATTTATGGATATATGTAAATTAACCCATTCAATACTTTGGAGATATCCCAATTTAAACAGCTGTCCTTGTCTGTCTGATTTTTTCTGAAAAACATGATTGTATCATGGGTATTTTTATTTTCAAGAATATGAGAAAGTGTTAAAGAGGTAATGAAAGTCTGCCTATGTCCAAGGGCTTTTGTGTCTCTGGAAGTAAGTAACTTATTTACAATAGAGCACAATGTTTGCAAAGAACTTTCTACTGTTTTGCCCCAATATGCTTTGCTCTTCCCTGGAGTTATAAAAGCAATGTGATCCCTGAGGTCCTACTGTCAGTGACCTGTTCTTTGGTATTCAAAAAATTCACAGAAGTAAAATATCTACATTGTATGGAAAGATCATTAAACTTTTGACTACAAAATAGGAAGATGGCTCCTTAGGGAGAGAGAGCTGCAAATTTTGAAGTGAAGTGAAGTGAAGTGAAAGTTGGTCAGTCATGTCTGACTCTTTGCAACCCCATGGACTATACAGTTCATGGGGTTTTCCAGGCCAGAATACTGGAGTGGGTAGCCTTTCCTTTCTCCAGGGGTTCTTTTCAACCCAGGGATTGAACCCAAGTCTCCCACACTGCAGGCAGATTCTTTACCAGCTGAGCCACCAGGGAAGGAAATTTTGGAACAGGATCAGAAGATGTTTCCTGAAACTTGTGATTCTGAGCAGTACACACTGGCAAGAGGGTATCTGTAAGAGGCTAGATTGAAGCACAGTGACTGAACATTCTGAGGGGAAGAAGAGAAAAGATCTATCACAGAATTGCTTATTTCAAGAGGACAAAAACTATTGCAAGTGAAAGCATATGGAAGTTCATACAGTGAAATCTGAATTTTCTTTTAAATCTACTGGAAGGAAGAAGTGAGGTGAAGATTTTATCTGAATGGTCAACATAATTGCTGTGATTATATTTGGTTTCTAATTTTTGCCAAGAATATGAAAACATTTTTGGAGACTGTGTACATCTGTCTATTAATTATCTAATTTTCCTCTGGACAGTTGTTAGATATTTTCTTTCTTTGTTTATTTTTGGCACATTTGGGGGCTAATGTCCAGATAACAGGTGGGCAGAATTATTTGTTTTTGCTTTTTCCATACTGTAAATTCTTCTACCATTATTGATATCATTCAACTTATGTGATATGAAGTTATCAGGAATAGATGCGCACAAACAGGTTTATGAGCAAGTGCAAATTAGCTATAAAATACAACTTATTTTATCTTGACATATTTTATGTTTTCGGCTTTACCACCCTCTATTATTCTAAAAATACATTTACCTTCTATTTAAATAGATATCTTGAAAGTTTAAATGAAATATCATTTTGATTTGGATTCCCAACTAAAATCATTATGCCCCCATGACTGGGAAACAAAGAATCAAAAGGCAAAACAGGGCACATCTAATCTAAGGCCCTCATTCCAGAGATTGTAGAGAGTAAATGACCCAAGGAACTATAAAAATATAAGGAAAGTATACAAAAATAAGGCTTATTAACATTAATATCTTATATAGGATGTTATTCCTCTAACTCTCCAGATTTCAAGCATTTATCTATACCTTTATCCAGAGAATGTTTTAAAATTGTGTTTCCTTCATTCAAAAGAAATTATATATGCAAAAAAACCTAGAAAATTAGAGGAAATATTGCAAATGATATAACCGACAAGAGGTTAATATCGAAAATATATAAACAGCTTGTATAACTCAATATCAAACAATCAAATGATCCAATAAAAACTGGGCCGAAGACCTGAATAGACATTTTTCCAAAGACATGCAAATGGCTAACAGGCACATGAAAAGATGCTCAACTTTGTTAATTATTAGAGAAATGCAAATTAAAATAACAGTGAGATATCCACCTCACACTTGTTAGAATGATTATCAACAAAAATTGATATCAACAAAAAATTACATACAAAAAGTGTTGGCAAGGATATAGGGAAAATGTAACCATTGTACACTGTTGGTGGGAATGTAAATTGATGCAGGCACTGTGGAATATAGTACGAAAGTTTCTGAAAAAATAAAAATAGAGCTACTATACACCGAAGAATTGATGCTTTGAACTGTGGTGTTGGAGAAGACTCTTGAGAGTCTCGTGGACTGCAAGGAGATCCAACCAGTCCATTCTGAAGGAGATCAGCCCTGGAATTTCTTTGGAAGGAATGATGCTAAAGCTGAAACTCCAGTACTTTGGCCAACTCATGTGAAGAGTTAACTCATTGGAAAGACCCTGATGCTGAGAGGGATTGGGGACAGGAGGGAAAGGGGACGACAGAGGATGAGATGGCTTGATGGCATCACCGACTCGATGGACGTAAGTCTGAGTGAACTGCGGGAGTTGGTGATGGACAGGGAGGCCTGGCGTGCTGTGATTCCTGGGGTTGCAAAGAGTCAGACATGACTGAGTGACTGAACTGAACTGAACTGATGCTATCTATCCCACCATATGTGACCTGACTGCTAGACAATAAGGGATATTCTCCATTATTCTCTTCTTTTCTCCTTCTGGAGTTTATAGAGACTTAAGATTTAATGCACACATTTGGGACCATTAAATGTATTATTTTCAGGCGATAGTTTATTGAAAAGACATCAAATTAAAGGATATAAGCACCTGCAATTTACATTGAAGTTAAAGAGATTAACTTTGGAGTGAAGCTAGCACTGACTCATTCTTTGCTTTTTTTTTTTTTTTTAAATAACAATACATTGGGATATATCAAAAATTTTTATTTCACATACTCTCAGGAAGGATTTCTGCTGTTTTGGGGGTAAAATGTCCTAAAAATGTTGATAAAATCCAGTTGATTTATGGAGTTCATTTCTTCTATAACCTTACCAACTTGCTGTTTAATACTTCTATGTATTATTATGGGGACATAAATATTGAAGTCTCTAACTGTAACTGTAATTTTACCTAAATTTTCTTTAAGTTTTGTCAGTTTTTCTTCATGAATTTTTGTTTTTAGGCACAAAAATATTCGACTTATTGTGACTTCTTGGTGAATAAGCAATGCCCCACCAATCCCTGGCAATATTCTTTGCTCTTGTTCTTCTTTGTTATTAATAGAGCCACTCTAGCTTTGTTGTGTTTTGATGTGTTTGCACAGTAGGTATATCTTTATTCTTCTTTGTACTTTTAAACAACCCTATTTTTCTATTTTTTTGTGGGTGTTTAGATTATTTATGGTCTTTTACCATTTATATTTTATTATACTTTCTCTATCACATATCTGTCTCATGCCTTTATCCATCCATCAATGCATCTGATTTTTTTTAAAAAATATTATTTATATGCCTGCACTGGTTCTTAGTTGCAGCATGGGTTATCTTTGTTGTGGTATGTGGTATCATTTTTTTTTTTTTAATTTTTGTGGTTAAGCGCTAGAATTACACAAAGAGCAAATGTTACGGGGGTTTGTTCCAACCTCCTAGGACTAGAGGTCCACCAATCAAAAAGGAAGTTTCCTCTTCCTCAGAGTCTTGGATCTTGTGGTCTCTTGCTGTGACATTTGTGATTTTTTCATTTGGTAATTTTTAAAAAGTCACTTTCAAGTTTTATGAGCCCAACAGGAGGGGTTTCCTGGATTTCTCTTATCTATAGAAAAGCGTTCACTTTTGTATTTTATGCTGTGTAGTATAGTCCTGAGAAAACAGTGGGAAAAGAATTGGTAAATCACCATTGGTTCAGGGTTGCTTGTAATTCTCCCCAGTCAGTCTGCTACTATTTACTTTTCAGAATCCTTAATCAGTTGTTAATACTAAATCCATTCTTGGACCGATTCATAGTTTCTTTTGGTGGAAGAGTCAGAGTGAAATATACCTACTCCATCTTTTGTAGAAGCAGAAGGCAAAATCTGCTGGCATTCTGAGCATAAAATGTATATATTTTATATGTTCATTTGGAGGGAAAAAATAGATGATAAAATACTTTTGGTACAACATCATTAAATATCACAATATCTCCAAAACCAAATGTCAATGTATGTAGTTGTGTTTGATAATTTGTGCTTTTAAATATGGGCTGTGCAATTTCATACAGCTAATAAGTGATTGTATCAGTAAATTATAAAATAATGTGAGTCAAAATGCCAGGAATTAATTCCACAGGAATGGCCATAATACAACAGATCATCTTTTAATATGGGATGGCTTCCATGTCACACTATTGCTCTATTTTAAATATCACACTTTCATCTTCATCATTCTTTTATAAAAATCCATACATTCCTAAAATATCATCTCATTTATGCAAATACTTCCAATCCTCTTCTCTAAATAATTTAGAAAAATTTCTTATCAGTTTAAAAGAATGTGATTTTAAACATAATATTAAGTAAAAGATAGATATAACAGTGCAACTTTGTCACTAATAGATTTAAAGTTTATTCCTGTAGGAGGAAAAAAAAAATGTTTTTTCTTTCCAATCAGCTTCAACACTTTTAGTCATATATTCTCAATGTACACAATGTTGGGTTGGCCAAAGAGTTCACTCAGGTTTTTTCCATATCTTACAGAAAACTTGATGAACGTTTTGACCACCCCAATAAAAAAGAAACATTAGACACTATTTTTTATCATAAATTCCTAACCCTAGATTCATAATAAAACAAATACCATATACAGAACCAGATATAAATTGTTTAGTAACTAAATTTCTAATAAAGTACATAAAGTCTGCTATTGGAAAATCACTGTTAATTTTGAAGTTCTAAAGACATTCATTTACAGTAAAATGCCATCTTATATATTTAGATTTTAGGTAGAAATCACCTGAGTTACTTATGCATTTTAAACAAGTAAATATATTTTGGTTATCCAAGTTTCCCACAACTTGCAAATTAGTATATGTGTTTATTTTCCTGAAGAAGGAAATGGCAACCCATGCCAGTATTCTTGTCTGGAGAATCCCATGGACAGAAGAGCCTTGTGGCCTACTGTCCACAGGGTCGCAAAGATCAAACATGACTGAGCTACTAACACACATATGTGTTTATTTTAGGTCAAAATATATTTCTCTACTAATAAAATTATGTTTGGAAGAATATTCAAATTTTATATTGACAATATTAATGTAATTTTAACTAATCATTTATCTTTGGCATATTCTTTCCTAGTAATATATTCCATTTTTTCTAAATAATTTTCATATTATTAAAATTATTTATGACCAACCTAAATCCTTCTTCATTTTATCAAATTCATCAAATTTGTGTACAAATCAGTTCCCCTTGGGCACACAGTATGAAAAGCATCTCAAATTTAGTACCCTAATGAGCAAATTCTCACTGAACTATTTTTTATAACTATAAATTTATTCTTGATTAACATCTCTTCCTGATATTAAAACTCTATTACTTTGGAATCTGAAAATGAGTTTGAAATAGAACACTGAAGGCTGTATTTAGGAGTGTTATTTTTCTGACATCAGAATGATCTCTTAAAATTTTTCTATGCTTCTTTTTTAAAATATTGCTTGGGGCCATTGAGATGACTTTAAATTCATCCTGCTGAGAGGCTAAGCAGAAAGGATTAATAGAGAGTATGTTCTTGCATTTATAAGAGCTAAACTAGGTTGTTTAGAATCAGAGCACAGCAAGCGTCAATGTACCTCTAGCAATGGCTTTAACAGATTATTAGCCAATTTTTAGAAGGAAGAGAAAATATATGTCCTCTAGCAATTTTATTCATTCAAGCATAATTAAATGCTGTGAAATAGATCTATAAGCAGACTTCATGTGAGTAATTGTTTAGTGTCTCTTTTTTATCAAAAGGACTGTTTGGAGGAACTGTTTGTCTCCATCATCTAAATACAAAATCATGTATTAATTTTTCTTTCATTAAAATTTGATCTCTTACAGAAACTGCTGTGATCAAAAATGAAACAAAAGGGTTTCTCCTCAGAGTATTTTGTCTTATTCCACTTTAGTAATTGAGAACTACTTAAATGTACCAGAGAATTGCAATTACCTGCAGGGTGATTTTAGCTTTAGCTGCGGCAGCAGAAAGAATTGCTTTTTTAAAGCTTATCCTCTGTTTCTGTGGGGTGAATTTTGGTATTCTCCATTTTAGATGCTCATTCTTAAAAATATGAAAGTGTAAATGAGACATTGGCCAAAAAGTGGCCAAAGTATTTAAACTGCTTTCACTTTCTGATTTTTATAATCTACAATTAACTCGTAATTATCAAAGACATTTTTGTCTCCTATTAATATTTACCTACAAGTTAAGTTTAGCTAGTTAGAATAAAAAGATGAACTTACTTTTAGTTTGTGTCCAGAGATTTTCACTAAAAAAGAAAATTTAGAGCTCTGAGTAAATTGAATTTTTTTAAAAAGAATCTTTACGGCTTGATGATATTCAAGAATAAGATAATGTCATATATATTTATTTCAAATAGAATCTTTTTGGAATGTTTTTTGTTAAGGTTTAAATATTGTGTAGCTCAATATCAAACACTGTTTTTGATTAATATGCCTAATACATGTGGGTAAGCCTCCCAGTTCCCCTCTGTGTTTCTTTTGGTTGCTGGAGTTCATAAAGAGACATGCAAATACGTACTTCCTACTCCTTGATGCGTTGACAATATGGAAAATAAATCTTTACATAATTTATCTTTTTAAAAATGCAATATTTAGTAACACTAATAAAAGCTTTAAATGAAATTAATAAAATTTTTCCTTCAGTATAAAAAAATGTTGACATACTGAATTTATCCAGTCAGAAGAGCCAGGAAGAGGGGGAATCAAATACCATTATAATATTCAAAGCAAAGTTGGTTTATCAAAAGTTAGTACTTCATTCATTTTTAAACAGTTTTCCTACACTTAAAAAAATGTTGTATTGAAGATGCCTTAAGACATCATTAGGGCAGAACCAGGGCTAGGCTAGTGAATTAAACCAAAACTGGAGAAATTTTGGCTCAATGTAAAAAGTACTTTCTAAAAACTAATCATTCCCTTTCATGTGTAAGTGAAGTGAAGTCGCTCAGTCGTGTCCGACTCTTTGCGACCCCATGGACAGTAGCCTACCAGGCTCCGAGATCCATGGGATTTTCCAGGCAAGGATACTGGAGTGGGCTGCCATTTCCTTCTCCAGGGGATGTGTAGTGTAGGCATAACTATTAAGGAAGTTATAGAAGGGCTTCAACATTGGGGAAAATAATCACATGAAAATGATCTCTGAGGACATCTGAAACCCTAATAATCTATGAGTTCAGTGTGTCCATTCCACATTTAATTAGCCTGAGCACATTTTTTATAGACTTAATTTTGTTCTTAGTTCAAAGAAGATAAAGGGTACAAAACCACAAATATATATCATTGTTTCATTTGGGAAGAAAGAGTTCTAATTAGGTTTAGTCATAAAATATATTGTTAAAAGTTTAAAGGGTCGAGCATTGTGATGTTCCAATGAAAACTGTTTATGCAAATCATTGTTGCTTATCAATCAGATAGAGGTCATTATTATAATTATAACTTTGTGTGGACAATCATCAACCAAAACAGATTGTGTTTAATTACTACTCTGAATGTATTTTTAAAATTAGTTTATTTTAATTGGAGGATAATTACTTTGCAATAGTGTGGTGGTTTTTGACATACATCAACATGAATCAACCACTGGTGCACATGAATGCCTTTTTAAGTTTGAATTGTTAGAATTCTACTTTTAAAATATGTTCATTGAGCATGTTATATTATGAACCATAGTGATTTACCATATTTTATTAGCTGAAAATGGGAAAATATGAGCTATTTCTCTCAGCTGTAAAATACATGAAAAATTATGTGAATGTAACAATGCTTTTATCCATTTTCTTTAGGGATGTATTGAAATGGACTATTTTATACATTCCTAATGAATATTTGGGCTTCTCAGGAGGTGCTAGTGGTAAAGAACCTGTCTGCCAATGCAGGAATCCGAAGAGATACAGGTTCTATCTATCTCTGGATCAGGAAGATACCATGGAGTAGGAAATGGCAACCTGCTCCAGTATTCTTTCCTGGAAAATTTCATGGACAAAGGAGACTGGCAGGCTACCGTCCATTGTGCTGCAAAGAGTTAAGACATGACTGAATGACTAAGCACCAGAGAGAGTGAGCATTTAGGTTTTAGGATTGACTCAAGGGCAACCAACTCTAGTATTCTTACTGGAGAATCCCATGGACAGAGCAGCCTGGTGGGCTACAGTCCATGTGGTCGCAAAAGTCGGACAGCCTGAGGTGACTTATCACACATACAAAGAGCAGTCTAATGGTACTCATCATTTTAGAAAATGTTGATAATTTTTTACCCTCAAGTATCCTATCTCTGGGAATTGTTTCTGGGTGAGCACATAGAGATAGGTATAGTAGTTGCTATTACAGCCCTGTGTATAATGTCTAAAAATCCAATATGTAATACTTTAAAAAATATATATGTTTATGATCTCTAAACATACATTGCATAACTTAAAACTCACAATGATCACACAATGTTAGCTACATATAGTGTTTATATTTTATAGATGCAAAAATAGATGCACAGAGAGATAATACAACTTGCTCAGAACTATAAATGTGATGTTGGAAGATAAAGATTTATATTAATGATACAATTCAAGTTAAATTCCAATTCCTTGTTCATAATGTCCACATAAACTTGTCTCTCAGTGACGGAAGCATATTCTCTCAATGAGGAGATACTGTGCAGCAGTAAATAGTAGGTTTGAGTACAATGTTTCAAACTAAGGGAAAATCATTTGTTAAGGACTTCTCCGATGGTCCAGGGGCTGAGAATCTGCCTGCCAAGGCAAGGGGCATGGGTTCCATCCCTGGTCTGGGAGATCCCACATGCGAAGGAACAGCCAAGCCCATGTTCCACAAGTACTGAAGCCCGAGTGTCTAGAGCCTGTGCTCCAGAACAGAGAAGTCACCACAATGAGAAGCCCATACACCGCAATTAAAGAGTAACTCCTAGTCACCACAACTAGAGAAAGCCCACATGCAGCAACAAAGACCCAAAGAGCCAAAAATAAAGAAATAAATAATTTGTTAAATGTATTTTGCATTCTAAAAATAGATTTGTGTCTTTATCAAATGCATGAGCTCTTAAAACCATGCTATTGTAAAAAGGGCAATATTTGTATCTCATATTCATAGATAAGGAAATTGAGACACAGAAAGGTAAATGAACTTGGAAAGTCACTTAGCTAGTTAAGTGTAGAAATGAGGCTTGAATTTAAGCACACCTGGTAGTGCACAACTGTTGGTGACAAATTATAGCACTGTTCTTATTTTACCTGAAATTATTTCACACAAATTTTCAGGAAAATTTCTGTTGGATATAGATTTTTAATATCTGTATGTTTTTTGGAAATGATTGAAGTTATTTTTACCCTTTTCCTATTTTCTGACTCATTGATTTTGTTAAAAGTTTTCTCTCTAAGTCTTCTCAGGTTGTTTGTCATAGCATCTTGTTTTCCTTTCAAGATGTTTTGAAAAATTGCTTTTCCTTTCTCTTTTTCAGAGGCTTGAGTATGATGTATACAATTATGCCTTTCCTTGTATTTCATCACTTGTCTAACATATTTTGTTATTTTTCATACCTCTATATTATTGCAATTGTTTTAAAATCCTTATCTGTTAATCTCAGTGTCTAGATTTTCTGTGGATCTCATTCTAATGTTTATTTTCCTCTTTGTTATGAGTTGAATCATCTTTTTTCTTGACATGAAATAATTTGTATGTTATCCTAGACAAAATATAGAAAGGAACAGAAAACTACATCACATGGGGAATTAGAATTCAACACATGAATTTGGAACAGGTGTACAAAATTCAGTGTAGAACAATGTTCTTAATATTTTTTAATATCTGAAATTCTGATTGGGTCTCTAGTGTCAGCAGAAGGATTGTGTGAGTCTGTTATTTGGAGATTTCAGGCTTTGTAGCTTTTTCTTTCTATTGCACCCTATTCCAATCATAAGGAATGTCTTGTGTGAAAAGCATGGCAGGCACTTGAGAGAGGCCCCATTCTTTAGGTGTAAATATTTCTTCTAAACAATGCAAGATTACATAAATTATATTTCACTTTATAGAAAATCTTAACCTGATACTTAGCAAAAGAATTTGGCAAACAGACTGTGAGATAAACACAGCCAAGCATTTAGGGCTCCTGAATTTTCAGAATTATAGAGCCGGAATAGCACAAACACCCAAATCTTTGCTAGATTTTCTTTCCCAAGTCGAGTACTTTCTATTACGATCAAGTTCAATCATCAGCCATGTAAAGGGTTAGCAAATGCTCTCTATGAAGAGAATATTCAGTGATATACTGTTACTGTATAAAGGCTGTCCCTTTGGAGTTTCAATTTATTCAGTTTGATTTCCTTCCAAAGTTGGGATGTTTTGAGCATCCTAGACAGTGTAAATTATATCTACAGAAGCCTTTCAATACAAGCTTTGGTTTAAAACTTCTCAAGGACTGCCACACCCCCACATCACATAATGCCAAAGCAAATCTTGTGGCCTTTGGAGATAGAAAACAACCTTTAGGGATGTCAGTCTTATTGGCAAAAATTTTATTACACATGTACTGGCATAAAGATTTCTCTACCCTTCCACAAAACTTGAGTCTATGAATACCAATGTTTGAGTTTCTCTTCTTTGCTAAATTCCTCAAGGAAGAATCCCCTTTTACTTTACTTCACTTCACTGAGGTTGGCGCAATGAATACTTGCAAATTTATCAGGTCATAAATGATTTACAATATATGCTATCAAATATTTTCAGGTGTTATGTAAGCCAGATGCATTGTCAGCAATAATACCAGAAAAGACATTTCTCCCCATTTATTCTTCCATCCTTTCATTCACCTTTATAGTATTTAAATTTATTAAATTCATCATGGATGAAAACTGGACCGAACCCAATGAACACTTTCTGTCCATCACTTTCTGACATCACTTTACTTGACTCAGCATCAAGACTGGAAGTATTTTATCAGTTCATCTCTCTCTAGAATAACTTATCTTTGACTTCGTGCATCTTTATTTTTGGTTTCTCTCTTTACTTATCTTTGTTTGTGTTTGTTACTTTATATGCTAATACAGCATATTATACCTTAAAAAACTGAATTAACCTAATTTTTTGAACTGAATTTTAATATACTATTCTTTTCATGAACGACTGAGCGACTGCACTGAACTGATCTGATTCTTTTCATAAGCAACTTGGCAGTGGAACCTAGAAGGTTATGTGGATATTGGTGAGCCATATTCTTTTAACATTTCACAAGAGTTTTCAATGAACACTAAACAGATTTCATATGTTGTTAGTAAAATTCAAATAGCTGAAAAGAAAAATTATTGGACAAACTCTAAAAAAAATAATTTACCAAAATTAGAAAAAAACTTCACTGAAAACACTGTATTAATGAACACTTTTAAGTTCCAAGGATTTTGATTTGAGGTATTCAGGATGGAATTTCTGCATTAGTAGTAATGAGGTTTATTCTCATCATCTATATTCTTTGAATTATTGCTTAGCATTCCCTTTATAAAGCTCTGTAGAAACTAAAACAAGAAATATTTTACCTTAATATTCTTTTTAAGATTTTTTCAAATTAATTTCCAATATTATTTTGTCTATACATATTATTAATATAAGGTTTTACAATGTATGTATATATACAGAAGTACTCATGCATACATCTGTTTGTGTATAGTTAATAGACAGATAGAGATATACATGATATTTTTAACTGAATTTTATAGTTTATTTTTACCACGATTTAGTAAAATCACTGGGGCTTCACTGGTGGCCCAGCGGTAAAGAATCTGCATGCAACGCAGGAGATCCTGGTTTGATCCCTGGATTAGGAAGGTCCCCTGGAGAAGAGAATGGATATCCACTCTAGATTTCTTGCTTGGAGAATTCCGTGAACTGAAGAGACTGGCAAGGCTACAGTCGAAGGAGTCTCAAAGAGTTGCACACACTGAGTGACTAGTACACACAAACACAAACACAGAGTAAAATCACAAGATTTCATATTCAGAATTGTTTTATTATATTTGGTAGCACTAGGTACATACTCAGTTGTTTCCAACTCTTTGTGACCCCATGGATTGTAGCCCATCAGGCTTCTCTGTCCATGATGTATGCCCTGCAAGTATACTGGAGTGGGTTGCCATTACCTTCTCCAGGGGAATTTCCCATTCCAGGGGTCGAATCTGTGTCTCCTATATCAACATTCAGTTCAGTTCAGCCACGCAGTCGTGTCCAACTCTTTGTGACCACATGAACTGCAGCACACCAGGCTTTCTTGTCCATCACCAACACCCGGAGCCTACTCAAACTCATGTCCATTGAGTCAGTGATGCCATCCAGCCATCTCATCCTCTGTCATCCCCTTCTCCTTCTGCCTGCAATCTTTCCCAGCATCAGGGTCTTTTCCAGTGAGTTCTTCACATTAGGTGGCCAAAGAATTGAAGTTTTAGCTTCAGCATCAGTCCTACCAATGAATATTTAAGACTGATTTCCTTTAGGATAAACTGGTTGAATCTCCTTGCTGTCCAGGGGACTCTCAAGAGTCTTCTCCAACACCACAGTTCAAAAGCATCAATTCTTCGGCATTCAACTTTCTTTATAGTCCAACTCTCATATCCATGCATGACTACTTGGAAAAGCTATAGTTTGACTAGACAGACCTTTGCTGGCAAAATAATGTCTCTGCTTTTTAATATGCTATCTAGGTTGGTCATAGCTTTTTTCCCCAAGAAACAAGCGTCTTTTAATTTCGTGGCTGCAGTCATCATCTGCAGTGATTTTGGATTTTTATTTTAGCATTCCCTTTATAAAGTCTTTCACTGTTTCCGTTGTTTCCCCATCTATTTGCCATGAAGTGATGGGGGTGGATGTCATGATCTTAATTTTGTAAATGTTGAGTTTTAAGTCAACTTTTTCACTCTTCTCTTTCATTTCTATCAAGAAGCTCTTTAGTTCTTCTTCACTTTCTCCCAAAGGGTGGTGTCATCTGCATGTCTGAGGTTATTGATATTTCTCCTGGCAATCTAAATTCCAGCTTGTGCTTCATCCAACCTGGCATTTCTCATGCAATACTCTGCATATAAGTTAATTCAGCAAGGTGACAATATACATCCTTGACTTAATCCTTTCCTGATTTAGAACCAGTCTGTTGCTCCATGTCCAGTTCTAAATTGCTTCTTGAGCTGCATACAAATTTCTCAGGAGGCAGGTCAGGTGTCTGATATTCCTATCTCTTTCAGAATTTTCCACAGTTTGTTGTGATCCACACAGTCAAAGGCTTTGGCATAGTCAATAAAGCAGAAGTATATATTTTTCTGATATTCTCTTGCTTTGCCAATAATCCAGCAGATGTTGGCAATTTGATCTCTGGTTCCTTTGCCTTTTCTAAATCCAGCTTGAATATCGGGGAATTCATGGTTCAGGTACTATTGAAGTCTGGCTTGGAGAATTTTGAGCATTGCTTTGTTAGTGTGTGAGATGAGTTCAATAGTGTGGTAGTTGGAGCATACTTTGGCATTGCCTTTCTTTAGGATTGGAATAAAAATGGCCTTTTAAAGTCCTGTTTCCACTGTTGAGTTTTCCAAATTCGCTGGCATATGGAGTCCAGCACTTTCACAGCATCATCTTTTAGGATTTGAAATAGATCAACTGGAATTCCATCACCTCCACTAGCTTTGTTCATAGTGATGCTTCTTAAGGCCCACTTGACTTCATATTCTAGGATGTCTGGCTCTAGGTGAGTGATCACACCATTGTGGTTATCTGGGTCATTAAGATCTTTTTGTATAGTTCTTCTGTGTATCTTGGCACCTCTTCTAGTATCTTCTGTTTCTGTTAGGTCTATACTATTTCTGTCCTTTATTGTGCCCATCTTTGTATAAAATATTCTCTTGGTATCTCTAATTTTCTTGAAGAGATCTCTAGTCTTTCCCATTGTATTGTTTTCTTCCATTTCTTTGCATTTTCACTGAAGAAGCCTTTCTTATCTCTTCTTGTTATTCTTTGGAAGTCTGTATTCAAATAGGTGTATCTTTCCTTTTCTCCTTTGCCTCTCACTTCTCTTCTTCTCATAGCTATTAGTAAAGCCTCCTCAGACAACCATTTTGCCTTTTTGCATTTGTTTTTCTTAGGGATGGTCTTGATCACTGCCTCCTGAACAATGTTATGAACCTCCATCTGTAGTTCCCAGGCACTCTTTTTTATCAGATCTAATCCCTTGAATCTATTTGTCCCTTCCAGGGGAAGTAGGGGAGTAGTAGGGGATATGATTTAGGTCATACCTGAATGGTCTAGTGGTTTTCCCTACTTTCTTCAATTTCAGTCTGAATTTGGCAATAAGGCATTCATGATCTGAGTCACAGTCAGCTCCCAGTCTTTCTTCTGCTGACTGTATAGTTTCTCCATCTTTGGCTGCAAAGAATGTAATCAATCTGATTTCAGTATTGGCCATCTAGTGATTGTCCATGTGTAGAGTCTTCTCTTGTGTTGCTGAAAGGGAGTGTTTGATATGACTAGTGTGTTCTCTTGGCAAAAGTCTGTTAGCCTTTGATGTGCTTTGTTTTGTATTCCAAGGCAAAATTTGCCTGTTAATTTGTCCAGGTGTTTCTTGACTTTCTACTTTTGCATTTCAGTCCCCTATAATGAAAAGGACATCTTTTGGGGGTGTTAGTTCAAGAAAATCTTGTAGGTCTTCATAGAATTGTTCACTCCAGCTTCTTCTAAGGTCAGGGCATAGACTTGGATTACTGTGATATTCAATGTTTTGCCTTGGAAATGAACAGAGATCATTCTGTCATTTTTGAGATTACATCGAAGTACTATATTTCAAACTCTCTTGTTTACTATGATGGCTACTCCATTTCTCCTAAGGGATTCCTGCCCACAGTAGTAGATATAATGGTCATCTGACTTAAATTCACCCACTCCAGTCCATTTTAGTTCGCTGATTCATAAAACGTCAATGTTCACTTTTGCCATCTCCTGTTTGACCACTTCCAATTTGCTTTGATTCATGGACCTAACATTCCAGGTTCCTATGTAATGTTCTTCTTCACAGCATTGGACTTCCATCCCCAGTCACATTGACAAGTGGGTGTTAGTTTTGCCTTGGCTCCATCTCTTCATTCTTCTGGAGTTATTTCCCCACGGATCCCCATTAGCATATTGGGCACCTACCGACCTGGGGAGTTCATCATTCAGTATCCTATCTTTTTGCTTTTTCATACTATTCATGGGCTTCTCAAGACAAGAATGCTGAAGTGATTTGCTGTTCCCTTCTTGAGTGGAACTTTTGTTAGAACTCTCCACCATGACCTGTCTATCTTGGGTAGCCCTACTTGGCATGGCTGTAGTTTCATTGAGTTAGATAAGGCTGTGATCCATGTGATCAGATTGGTTAGCTTTTTTGTGATTATGGTTTTTATTCTATCTTATGGAGAAGGATAAAAAGCTTATGAAAGCTTCCTGATGGGAGAGACTGATTAAGAGGGAAACTGGATCTTGTTCTGATGGGTGGGGCCATGCTCAGTAAATCTTTAATCCAATTTTCTGTTGGTAGGTGGAGCTGTGTTCCCTCCCTGCTATTTGCTGCTGCTAAGTCACTTCAGTCTTGTCCAACTCTGTGCACCCCATAGAAGGCAGCCCACCAGGCTCCCCTGTCCCTGGGATTCTCTAGGCAAGAACACTGGAGTGGGTTGCCATTGCTTTCTCCGATGCATGAAAGTGAAAAGTGAAAGTGAAGTCTCTCAATCTTGTCCGACTCTTCCCAACCCCATAGACTGCAGCCTACCAGGCTCCTCCTTCCATGGGATTTTCCAGGCAAGAGTACTGGAGTAGGTTGCCATTGCCTTCTCCTCTCTGCTATTTACCTGGGGCCAAATGCCTTTGACTGTGTGGATCACAATAAACTGTGGAAAATTCTGAAAGAGATCAGAATACCAGACCACCTGACCTGCCTCTTGAGAAACTTATATGCAGGTCAGGAAGCAACAGTTAGAACTGGACATGGAACGACAGACTGGTTCCAAATAGGAAAAGGAGTACGTCAAGGCTGTATATTGTCACCTTGCTTATTTAACTTCTATGCACAGTACATCATGAGAAACGCTGGGCTGGAAGAAGCACAAGCTGGAATCGATTGCTGGGAGAAATCTCAATAACCTCAGATATGCACATGACACCACCCTTATGGCAGAAAGTAAAGAGGAACTAAAAAGCTTCTTGATGAAAGTGAAAGAGGAGAGTGAAACAGTTGGCTTAAAGCTCAACATTCAGAAAATGAAGATCATGACATCTGGTCCCATCACATCATGGGAAATAGATGAGGAAACAGTGGAAGCAATATCAGACTTTATTTTTCTGGGCTCCGAAATCACTGCAGATGGTGATTGCAGCCATGAAATTAAAAGATGCTTACTCTTTGGAAGGAAAGTTATGACCAACCTAGATAGCATATTGAAAAGCAGAGACATTACTTTGCCAACAAAGGTCCATCTAGTCAAGGCAATGGTTTTTCCAGTGGTCATGTATGGATGTGAGAGTTGAACTGTGAGAAATCCCACTACAGTGGGATTAATGGCGATATCCTCCAAAAGGGCTTTTGCCATATCCAGATCTACTGCACCCAGAGCCCCTGCACCTTCAGCAGTCCACTGCTGACCCGTATCTCTGCAGGAGACACTGAAACACAGTTCTGGCTCAGTCTGTGCAGGGTCTCTGTGTCCTGGTGGGCACAAGGTTTATTTCAGCCCTCTGAGCATCTCTTGTGGGTATGGGATTTTATTCTAAACATGATTTTGCCCTTCCTACTGTCTTGCTGGGGCTTCTTCTTTGCCCTTGGATGTTAGGTATCTTTCTTTGGTGGAATCCAACATTCTCCTGTTGATGGTTGTTCAGCAGCGATTTGTAACTTTGGAGTTCTCGCAGGAGAAGATAAGCACACGTCCTTCTACTCTGCCATCTTGTATTCAGTTTCACCTTTACTTTTCAATAATGTTAAATCAAATGACGTGCCTTTATTTTGGCAATCAGCTCAGCCTGAAGGGATGACCCTTCCTCGACCATCCACTCAATTCCTAACTGCCACTTCTGGTATCAGACCCTAATATGCAATCTAGAATTGCTGTAGCCTAACTGTAGGAGCAGACCTACAAAAATATGAAATCTCAGTTTAAATCTTTGCCTTCTTGCCTGTGAGTTATTCACTTTTTGCCCTGCTCACAAGTGAAAATAATTATTTAGCTGTCTTGTTAATTTTTAAACTTACCAAGCTACTGATCAGTAAATTAATTTAATAGGCAACTGGAATTTCATTGTTTTCATCTCTTATATCAAAGATTTCCTTTATCATTTTGTAAGTCTAATTCACATTATTTTTCACAGCTCAGGATGTTTGTTCAAGTGGGATGGAATTCATACAGCTGATTCGCCGTTCATTGTACTGGATCATTAATCTTTTCCAGTAGGTACCTTTATATTCTTGGCAGTTATATATATTCTAGATTTTCTCTTCCATTAGAATGAATGAGTCGAAAGTAGAACAGATGGTCAAAATGATGACTCTTCTACATTTTCTGTAGCTGAAGCAATAAAGATTAACACTCATGTTCTACTATGACTTCTTCAGAATATGTGTATTTATGTGGTTGTGTTTTGTTATTACAGATATCTTTGTTTGTAAAATTACTATGTTTTGCATTAAAATAAATTGGGAATACTCAACCAAGCAAGGAATACTACTTTATAAAAAATAAGTGAAATCTATTCTCTTTTATAGTTTTTCTCTGTTAATTATAAAAATTGATGAACATTTGATAATTAGTGTCACAAATGAGGCTAAAAAAATCAGAGAGGAATCAGAAGGCGTTACAATACCAGTCATGGAGAGTCCTTTAATTCATATAAAGATGCATGCATGCATATATGTTCAGTCACTTCAGTTGTGTCAGACTCTTTGTGACCCCACAGACTGTAGCCTGCCAGGCTTTCTATCTATAGCATGAGTACTATCCAAGAATTCTATCCATAGCAAGAATTATCCAATCAAGAATATTGGCGTAAGTTGCCATTTCATTCTCCAGAGGATCTTCTCGACCCAGGAATCAAACCCAAGTCTCTTGCCTCTCCTGCATTGGCAGGCAGATTCCTTACTGCTAGCACCACCTGGGAAGCCCAAAGCAAAGCATTAACAAATTAAAAAATAAAAACCATATGATCATCTCAATAGATGAAAAAATAAAAAGCTTCAGATAAGATTCATCACCTATTTATGATAAAAAAAATCTCCAGAAAATGAGCAGAGAGGGGACATTGTTGCTGTTGTTTAGTTGCTAAGCTGTGTCTAACTCTTGCGACCCTATGGACTGTATAGGCCAACAGTCTTCTCTGTACATGTGATTTCCCAGGCAAGAATACTGAAGTGTGTTGTCATTTCCTTCTCCAGAGAATCTTCTTGACCCAGGGATTGAACCTGCATCTTCTAATTGGCAGATTCTTTACCACTGAGCCACCTGGGAATCTCCATCAAGTATCTTACAAGAACATTAAAGTGGGAAGAACTCAACCAAATATTGTGGTAAAGTTTTTGATAGTCAAGAATATTTTTTAAATGCTAAAATAAAGCTTTCTAGAAAGAGACCAAAAGTAATTTAGAAGAACTGTGATTATATTGGCATAAAATATTGTACATGAAACATAAAGTATACTATCAGTTCAGTTCAGTTCAGTCACTCAGTCGTGTCCGACTCTTTGCGACCCCATGAATCACAGCATGCCAGGCCTCCCTGTCGATCACTAGTTTCTGGAGTTTACCCAAACTCATGTCCATTGAGTCGGTGATGCCATCCAGCCATCTCATCCTTTGTCGTCCGCTTCTCCTCCTGCCCCCAATCCCTCCCAGCCTCAGGGTCTTGTCCAATGAGTCAACTCCTCACATGAGGTGGCCAAAGTACTGGAGTTTCAGCTTCAGCATCAGTCTTTCCTGTGAACACCCAGGACTGATCTCCTTTAGGATGGATTGGTTGGATATCCTTGCAGTCCAAGGGACTCTCAAGAGTCTTCTCCAAAACCACAGTTCAAACGTATCAATTCTTCAGTGCTCAGCTTTCTTCACAGTCCAACTCTCACATCCATACATAACCACTGGAAAAACCATAGCCTTGACTAGATGGACTTTTGTACTTTATAAATATACATATATACAAAATTTACATTATAATTATCTGTATTATACATATTTTATACATTATATGTATATTGCAATATACATACATATATGTGTGTATGTGCTAATAATTATAAACAAATCATACAAAGTTAAACAATTTAGGGTCTACTTTTTATGCAGTTTTATAAAGACCAGTTATCTGAAAAATGTTAATATATCCTTTCCATGGTGAAAGTAAAGATGAGGCATGATTATCAGTAGGATTTCTTTAATACAGCAGCAACTTGTTTCACATTTGAGTAGAGCACTTACTGTATAAACCATAAGCATGCCTGTTTTGACCAGGAAGGAGAGCAGAAGAAATCAGTGGGGCTTATGCAGGCTTTAGTACACTTTCTTGTTCTGCTTGGATGTTATAACCCAGCAGATCTCATGGTTCTTTAAGGGTCTGTGGCAAATAAGAATACTTTATGAAGCATCTGGCAAGCACCAATGGACAAATGACCACACTGGCCTCTCAGGTTCTGATTTTTTCCTTCATTGTCCAATAACTATTATCTTTTTGAGAAACAGACTTTGACTACTATACTCAGGTAAAGGCTGAATGCCCAATAGTGGGATATAAAATACCATCCATTCAGAACTATTCATTATAAGCTGTATGTTATCTGATATGAATTCTTATGGATGAGATGGCTCAGAAACAATGTACTATCAAATGGAAATGGTATGAAAAGATTCAGATACAATTACTATGTGTGTTAGTGGCCCAAACTTCAACACTTGCTCTTTTAGTACCACCTCTTCTTTCTCAACCTATACCTATGATGTCAAGAAAACTTTCTTACAATTAGTTTAGAAGAAGGGAAAACTCAGGCCTGATGTGTAGACAGTTCCACAAGATAACATGGTACCAAACAGAAATGGATGACTGAAGCATTAGAGACCTACACAGCGTTGTCACTAAAGGCTAGGGGCAAATGAAACTACTTTGAGCAATGAATTTGCTTCTCCATTTTGTCTACATCCATATAAAGTCAGGAGCACAGATTAACACCAATTCATATGCAGTTGTTAAGTGTTTGACTGCTTGGAAAGAACAGGATTGAAAGATTGCTAACAAAGAGGTTTGGAGAAAGAAATATATACCTGGGAGTCTCAGCTGAATGTTCATGAAAAGACATGCAATGCACAAGGTTCTCTCATAATAAGGTAGTGTGTTAGTCAGATTTCTAGAGAAACAGAAATATCTGGAGTACATATGAAGAGATTTACTATAAGATATTAGTATATGTGATTATGGAGGCTGAGAAGTCCCATGGTCTGATATTTGCAAGCTGGAAACCCAGGACAGCCCAGTGGTATAGTCTGAAGAGCTGACAGGAAAAGACAGATGTCATGGCTCAAGCTGTGTGTCAAGCTTTCTCTGTCAGGCAGAGAAAGAGAAAATCTTCCCTTCCTCCACATTTTTGTTCTGTTCAGACTCTCAATTCAGATGCCAGTCTCTTCCAAAAACCTTCACAGACACACTCAGAAATAATGTTCAACCAGATTTCTGGGCATGTTCAGTTCAGTTCAGTTCAGTTCAGTCACTCAGTTGTGTCTGACTCTTTGCAATGAATGATTTGTTAATGATCGTGGATCTTTATGTTAACATGGGGAAACTGGGCACAGGAAGACAATTTTTTCTTACTATTTCATAATCTACTTAAAATATTAATTGTATTTAATTGTATTAAATTGTATTTAAATTAAATTCAGGAAGGAAAAACAGGGAAACTCTAAAATTATAATGTTTTACAATGCATGATGGGGAAGAGTGCTTAGGTAATATAACCCAGAATTAATGAAAGGAAAAGTCAAGAATCCAAACAGAAAATCTGCCCTGACTACACTGATTTCAAAAACACCCCATGACCAATATATTTAAGTGTAAATTGATTACAAGGGCCATTGGAAATATAGTGAGAATAAAAACATTAACATTGTAATTATATTAAAAATATAAATCAATAATTAAAAGACAAATGATCCATTAAAAAAGTGCTGAGTGTCTAAAATGCATTTAACAAATAAAGAAATGTCAATAGCACACATAGGGACTTAAAATGACTGTCCAACTCACTGTTATTAGGTAAATGCAAATGTAAAAAATGAGAGAACAATGAGAAAAATAGGCTCTAACATGCACATTCATAGGAATTTAATGTATTGCCCAATTTCTGAAGGTCAATTTGAAGATTAAACCATAATTAAGATGTATTATTTGACTTCTCCATATATTGTATGGAGAGGTAGATTATGTGATATATTTTCATTTTTATAATAATAAAAAAGTGAGAGCTCATTTATTAAATAAGCAAAACTTTACAATATCTAAGAATTTAAATTGGGAATAAAATATATTTCTAGCTGTAAGAAAAAATGGAAATTTTTTTTTTTTTACTCTATGTCTTAAAACATTACTCTGGGGGAGTATTTGCTACAATGCACTTGATGAAAGTTTTTATGAAACATTAACTTAATCATTTGTATTTGTAGTTTAAGACTTGGTTAGGAGAAGGCAATGGCAACCCATTCCAGTACTCTTGCCCGGAAAATCCCATGGATGGAGGAGCCTGGTGGACTGCAGTCCATGGGGTCCCTAAGAGTCAGACTTCATTTTCAGTTTTCACTTTCCTGCATTGGAGAAGGAAATGGCAACCCACTCCAGTGTTCTTGCCCAGAGAATCTCAGGGACGAGGGAGCCTGGTGGGCTGCCGTCTATGGGGTCGCACAGAGTTGGACACGACTGAAGCCACTTAGCAGCAAGACTTGGTTATGTATAATGACAATTCCACATTTCTTTTCTAGATATTAAAAGATCATTAGTGGGCTTCCCTAATAGCTCAGATGATAAAGCATCTGCCTGCAGTGCAGGAGACCCTGATTCCATCCCTGGGTCAGGAAGATACCCTGAAGAAGGAAATGTATCCACTATCCTTGCCTGGAGAATTCCACGGACAGAGGAGCCTGTCAGGCTACAGTCCATGGGGTCGCAGAGTCGGACAGGACTGAGCCTGAGCAATTAACAAACACAAGTAATTATTTATCAAGTGTTACCCGCTCAGTCATGTGCAACTCTCTGTGACCCCAAGGACTGTAGCCCACCAGGCTTCTCTGTCCATGTAATACTCCAGGCAAGAATACTGGAGTGCATAGCCATTCCCCTTTCCGGAGGATAGAAACCCTGGTCTTCAGCTTTTCAGGCAGATTCTTTTCTGTCTGAGCCACCAGGAAAACCTCTGCATATCTGTGGTTGTCAACATTTCTTCCAGCAATTTTGATTCCAGCTCTTGATTTATCCACCCCAGCATTTTGCCACCAGAGAAGCCCTATTTACCATTAAACATTCTCAAAAATGATTTGTCAGTGCTCAAACTAATCAAAATAGTATAAGAATGGCATAATATTCTACATGTTGCTCTAGACACTAGATTATGTACATTTTCAGGAAAATATTCTAAACCTTTGCTAGATCTCTATTCTGTATTTGCTGTTTAATTGTTTTATTCAAGTAAATATAATTCTGTTACATGGTACTGATAAAAATAAATCAAAGATTTATTTAACAAATATACTCATTGTTTGATGATTGTCACAGAGATAGTTAAAATGTACATTTTTCTCAATAAAATAAGTTAATATTAAAGCATTAGGTATATCAGCAAATTAGTATAATCTTGTTACTCACTTTAAAGTTCTTTCTATTAAGTTTGCATAAAAACATCATCTTTGGTAATAACATCTTTGAAAAGTCAATCACTCAAGCAAACATAAAAAGTTGTATTTATATTTGCTTGTGTCTATAGGCTGTCTTTCAAAATACATATATTGCAATACAGTAAAATTAATTTGGAGAGAAAATCAAAGTTTTAAAAATTCATTAAGTAAATAAAACCAAATGTACTTAACCTTAACTTATAAGGGAGACAAATACATGTATTAAATACTCTTTCAGGAAAAATAGCATTGATAAACTCTAGCATTGGTTGGTTTTTCATGCCTTTGACTACGCTCAAGGTGTTAGGTTAATCAGCCATAAATGTCAACATTTGATTGATTGATGGTCAGATTTATACAGAAATAAAAGGACAGGTGAGATGCTTGGGGATATGTAGTCTTGTTGAACTGTCACAATTTTATGTGGTCTTCTTCCTTTTCCACATATAAAGTAAGAGGAAATGTAATATTTTGGAAATAGAAAATTCTTATTCCAGAGTGAGTTCTTTTCTTTATCTTATAACTCACTGTTCTTTATTGACAGAAACTATTCTGTACTGAACAAAACACTCATCCCAACCCACCAGTGTAATACTTGATTACTCCCAGAGCTATTATTGTCTTTGCCCTTTTTCTGTTTAGAGGTTCTTTCCTTCAGATCTCTTGGTACCACAGAGGTTCATTTGTTTCTCTTTTACTCCAATTGCAGCACCTCTCTTAGGCTTTTTACATTTACACTCATTGTTCCTTGACTTTTCATAACATAACTCCCTTCTTTACCTTGTATTCTCTGCTGCTGCTGCTGCTAAGTCACTTCAGTCATGTCCGACTCTGTGCGACCCCATAGACGGCAGCCCACCAGGCTCCCCCATCCCTGGGATTCTCCAGGCAAGTGGGTTGTCATTTTCTTCTCCAATGCATAAAAGTGAAAAGTGAAAAGGAAGTCACTCAGTCATGTTCGACTCTTAGCGACCCCATAGACTGTAGCCCACCAGGCTCCTCCGTCCATGGGATTTGCCAGGCAAGAGTACTGGATTCTCTGGCTCATTATAATTATCTCTTGCAACATTTTCAATAATGCCAATAATGTTTCCTCTCTCACATTCATTAGGCAAAACTCCAAATGACTACAGAGTTGTTTTTAAATAGTGTCTGGAAATCGTACAGCAGTTCAAAATGATTCCCTCCATCCTGCCATAGGAAACTTACTTCATGTCGTCTCTCTCTTCAAGTCTCTAGCATCTCCACTTCTTCTTGTCTGAGATTAAAGAGACAATTGTCAGAGAAATTTCTTGTTAGCCCATCACCAAATCTCTCTATGTATTCCTAGTGTAGCTTCTATGCATTGTACTTTCCCTGAATAACTGTAATTTGCCCATCTTGTCCATTGCATCCCATTTCTACTCACCTAATAGACGACTCCACACCTGTAATTTTGCCTTAGTTCTCTGCATGCAAAATTCATCTTATTAGCAGAGTCAACAAAAGCGTGTTGTAATGTTTTTCATTTAAAAACTTACAAGAAAAATAGAGCAAAACAAAATTTATTTTTATTTTTACTTTATTTTACTTTACAATACTGTATTGGTTTTGGCATACATTGACATGAATCTGCCACAGGTGTACATGAGCTCCCAAACATGAACCCCCCTCTCACCTCCCACCCCACATCATCCCTCCGGATCATCCCCATGCACCAGCCCCAAGCATCCTGCATCCCGCATCGAACATAGACTGGTGATTCATTTCTTACATGATAGTATACATGTTTCAATGGAGAAAATAATAGCAAATGAAGCAACTGACAAACAACTAGTCTCCAAAATATATAAGCAACTTCTGTAGCTCAATTCCAGAAAAATAAATGACCCAATCAAAAAATGGGCCAAAGAACTAAATAGACATTTCTCCAAAGAAGACATGTGGATGGCTAACAAACACATGAAAAGATGCTCAATGTCACTCATTATTAGAGAAATGCAAATCAAGACCACAATGAGGTACCACTTCACACCAGTCAGAATGGCTGTGATCCAAAAGTCTGCAAGCAATAAATGCTGGAGAGGGTGTGGAGAAAAGGGAACCCTCTTACACTGTTGGTGGGAATGCAAACTAGTACAGCCACTATGGAGAAGAGTGTGGAGATTCCTTAAAAATTGCAAATAGAACTGCCTGATGACCCAGCAATCCCACTGCTGGGCATACACACCGAGGAAACCAGAATAGAAAGAGATACATGTACCCCAATGTTCATCACAGCACAGTTTATAATAGCCAGGACATGGAAACAACCTAGATGTCCATCAGTAGATGAATGGATAAGAAAGCGGTGGTACATATACACAATGGAGTATTACTCAGCTATTAAAAGGAATACATTTGAATCAGTTCTAATGAGATGGATGAAACTGGAGCCGATTATACAGAGGGAGAGGGTGGGATGATTTGGGAGAATGGCATTAAAACACAATTTATTATGTCCCTTCTTTGATCATTAGCTACTGAACCTCTCTCTCTCTTCCTCTCTTTGCTATAATTCTAAGAAATTTGAACTTACAAACACCAAGTCTTCACTTTATTCTCTATGAAACCCATTATGTTAAATCCAACCCAACAATGCTTTAATTTTCAGGACTCAAATGAATCTCCCATTACACTCATCCATGACCTCTTTGTAAGCAAAATATACATATGGAGCATTTTTTATACTCATTGGAGTTGTTAACCATCTGACAAACTTGACGATTACCTCCTTTCAGATGCTCTTTGATTTATTTATATACCTTTATTTATTATGAAATTTACACATTTACACACATGCATGCACACAGACATACCTTCTATGTACATTCTACCCAATTTAAGAAACAAAATGTTAGCAATACCCTTAGCCCCTACTGAACACCTTCTTAATCACATTCTTCTAAGGGTACATATTATTCCAAGCTCTATCTTTATCATCTTCTTGCTTGCCTTAATGGTATAAAAATGTATCACGATATGTGTGAAATTTTTTGAATTCAACATTATGTTCTGAGATATGTTCAGGTTATAAATAGAGAAAAACTGCTCAATATCAGGCAATAAATGAATCTGCTGAAATCTATTTATTCATTCTCCTGTCTGTTGAGAATTTGCTCTCTTCTATTTATTTATTTATTTTGCTTAACTCACAGCAAATACTGATATGAATATTCCTCCCAATGTAGCTGTAAAGGAATTCACTTAGAATTTTAACTAGAAAGGAATTACTAGGTCAGAATTTATAATCCATATATTTAAATTTATTATGATATTTTTTGTCAAAAGTTGCATTTTAATTTTAATTCAAACAAATAATTATAATTCCTATTAATTTATATCTCCTTCAATGTTTAGAAGTTTTAGACTTTTAAGTATCTGACACATTGATAAGTATAAGATGATTTCTTTTCATGGTTGGGTCACTGAAGACTGATCCTGAGTTCACTGAAGACTGAAGACTGATCCTGAGTTCACTGAAGACTGTGTTCATTTCTCCAATGCCTTGGTATATAATTGAAGCACATTATTGACAGCTGTCAGAATCAGTCGTGTCTGACTCCTTGCGACCCCATGAATCGCAGCATGCCAGGCCTCCCTGTCCATCACCATCTCCCGTCCATCGAGTCTGTGATGCCATCCAGCCATCTCATCCTCGGTCGTCCCCTTCTCCTCCTGCCCCTAATCCCTCCCAGGATCAGAGTCTTTTCCAGTGAGTCAACTCTTCACATGAGGTGGCCAAAGTACTGGAGTTTCAGCTTTAGCATCATTCCTTCCAAAGAAATCCCAGGGTTGATCTCCTTCAGAATGGACTGGTTGGATCTGCTTGCAGGCCAAGTGACTCTCAAGAGTCTTCTCCAACACCACAGTTCAAAAGCATCAGTTCTTTGGCACTCAGCCTTCTTCACAGTCCAACTCTCACATCCATACATGACCACAGGAAAAAACATAGCCTTGACTAGACGGACCTTAGTCGGCGAAGTAATGTCTCCGCTTTTGAATATACTATCTAGGTTGGTCATAACTTTTCTTCCAAGGAGTAAACGTCTTTTGATTTCATGGCTGCAGTCACCATCTGCAGTGATTTTGGAGCCCCCCAAAAATAAAGTCTGACACTGTTTCCACTGTTTCCCCTTCTATTTCCCATGATGTGATGGGACCGGATGTCATGATCTTCATTTTCTGAATGTTGAGCTTAAGCCAACTATTTCACTCTCCTCTTTCACTTTCATCAAGAGGCTTTTTAGCTCCTCTTCACTTTCTTCCATAAGGGTGGTGTCATCTGCATATCTGAGGTTATTGATATTTCTCCCGGCAATCTTGATTCCAGCTTGTGTTTCTTCCAGTCCAGCGTTTCTCATGATGTACTCTGCATAGAAGTTAAGTAAGCAGGGTGGCAATATACAGCCTTGATGTACTCCTTTCCCTATTTGGAACCAGTCTGTTGTTCCATGTCCAGTTCCAACTGTTGCTTCCTGACCTGCATACATATTTCTCAAGAGGTAGGTTAGGTGGTCTGGTTTTCCCATCACTTTCAGGCTTTTCCACAGTTTATTGTGACCCACACAGTCAAAGGCTTTTGACTTTGACACAGTCAATAAAGCAGAAATAGATGTTTTTCTGGAACTCTCTTGCTTTTTCCATGATCCAGCGGATGTTGGCAATTTGATCTCTGGTTCCTCTGCCTTTTCTAAAACCACCTTGAACATCAGGGAGTTCACAGTTCACGTATTGCTGAAGTCTGCCTTGGAGAATTTTGAGCATTACATTACTAGCATGTGAGATGAGTGCAATTGTACGATAGTTTGAGCATTCTTTGACATTGCCTTTCTTTGGAATTGGAATGAAAACTGACCTTTTCCAGTCCTGTGACCACTGCTAAGTTTTCCAAATGTGCTGGCATATTGAGTGCAGCACTTTCACAGCGTCATCTTTCAGGATTTGAAACAGCTCGACTGGAATTCCATCACCTCCTCTAGCTTTGTTCGTAGTGATGCTTTCTAAGGCCCACTTGACTTCACTTTCCAAGATGTCTGGCTCTAGATTAGTGATCACATCATCATGATTATCTGGGTCGTGAAGATCTTTTTTGTACAGTTCTTCTGTGTATTCTTGCCACCTCTTCTTAATGTCTCTGCTTCTGTTAGGTCCATACCATTTCTGTCCTTTAATGAGCCCATCTTTGCATGAAATATTCCCTTGGTATCTCTAATTTTCTTGAAAAGATCTCTAGTCTTTCCCATTCTGTTGTTTTCCTCTATTTCTTTGCACTGATCGCTGAAGAAGGCTTTCTTATCTCTTCTTTCTATTCTTTGGAACTCTGCATTCAGATGCTTATATCTTTCCTTTTCTCCTTTGCTTTCCACCTCTCTTCTTTTCTCAGGTATTTGTAAGGACTCCCCAGACAGCCATTTTGCTTTTTTGCATTTCTTTTCCATGGGGATGGTCTTGATCCCTGTCTCCTGTACAATGTTGCGAACCTCATTCCATAGTTCATCAGGCACTCTATCTATCAGATCTAGGCCCTTGAATCTATGGTAGTTGACTACAAACCTACCCAGTTTATAGCTGAGTATCACCTTCTGTGAAAGATATTTTATCTTTATTTTATGTATTAATAGAGTAATAGCCTCTGGCACCAGGTATGCAGATCTGTTGAATCAATTTTTTAGACCCTCAAGAAAAAGGCTAAAATATTGTAAAACTTAACATATAAAGGAAACTATTACACATCCACTGAATTGTCCAATGGATACTTTAATTCTCCTGCTTTCAGTCATGTAGTGGGAAAGTCTTAGAACATCTTAGTCCTCTGCAGAATATCACAGTGATTCACTATATTGGTAACAAAAAGTGGATATCTTTTTACTTGCTCCAGTAATCTATTGCTGCATAAGAAACCAACCGAAGAGTTGAATGTTATATTTAACAAATTCATAATTTCATTCATCTGAACTGGGACAACAGTCCCTAAAAGATGCAATATTAAGAGGAACCCAGGAAACTAGGTGACTATCAAAACCAAAGCCACAGCACCTGGAGCCAGTTCAATCATCCTTTCTATCCACAGTGGTTTAGGTCTTACTGGTAGGAGTGAAGGAGTGAATTAGGGAAAGCAAAGATGCTTCCTTCTGACCAGGTGCTAATGTGAGCAACTGAATTATAATTGTTTTGGAAAAGCTTAGAAGGCAGTATGGCTAATCTCCCAAATTTACAGTAAACAAAGGATAAATTCCATCAGATATTGGCTAAGGACTCCCCCACGGGACTGCCTAACATCCTAGTGCTTTGCTTTGTATACGCACTTAGGTTGGAATGAGTGGAGTCCTGTGGCCAAAGAAAGTGGTTGAAATTGAAAACCCAAATATTTGACTTAAAGAAGTATTTTACCATCCTCGACTCCTCCCAAGAAAACTTTACATTAGTAAAAGGGGAAAAGACCTTTAAATGATGTTGAAAGCAGGCTTTATTTTTTTTATTATTTATTTATTTATTATTATTATTTTTTACTTTACAATATTGTATTGGTTTTGCCATACTTCAGCATGAATCTGCCACGGGTGTACATGTGTTCCCAATCCTAAACCCCCCTCCCACCTCCCTCCCCATACCATCCTTCTGGGTCATCCCAGTGCACCAGCCGCAAGCATCCTGTATCCTGCATCGAACCTAGACATCAAAATACCAAGAGAGAGGCTTCCTGGTGGCTCTGTGGTACTGGTGGTTCAGCGGTAGAGAATACATCTTTCCATACAGGGGACATGTGTTCCATCCCTGGTCTGGGAGGATCCCGCATGCTGTGGAGCAACTAAACCTGTGCACCACAACTACTGAGCCAGTGCCCTACAACTAGGGAGCTACAACGACTGAACCCACTAGAACCTGTGCTCCACAACAAGACAAGCCTGCACAAGGTTCCCCACCAACTAGAGAAAAACCCACCAAACTACAAAGATCCAGCACAGCCAAAAATAAATAATTAATTAATTTAAAAAATAACAACAGAGATATAATGTCACATGAATTACTTCTTAGATCCATTGTATTCAGACATTTAAAAAAAAAGAAGTGAGGCTATGTGCATGTAAGTATGGAACATTGGGTGATGAGAGCAAATAAGTAAGGCTCTCTCCTAAACATCTTACATCTTACACAGTGACTGTCATACCATGTAGCAGATATTGCAACAATCTTTTGATTAATCCATGAATTTTAAGCACCCATAAATGTGAAACCTAATCACTTTCTTCATAAAATCAACAAGGAATTTTTCTACTTTTTGAGAGCACGGATCTATTTTTTCTAAATACATGATTCTTTTTTTTTTTTTTTTTAACAAATTTTGAGATTGTCTGATAAAGTCTACCTAGTGATTAAAAATATTTCTGGCTCCACAGAACTTAGAACTTAGCATTACACTTTAATAAAGTCAGCTTATCAGTAAAAACCACTCTGAAAAAAATTAAGTATAAATATTAACACCTGATTGCATGTTGAGGAATAGTTTAGTTGAATGCATGTGATTAAATGCTACTGGTGCCAATAATAATATTCTGACATCTGTTTATCAAAAAATACAAAAAATTTGGGACTCCTTGGTGGTCTAGTGATTAAGAATCTACATTGCAATGCAGAGGACACAGGTTTAATCCGTGATCAAGGAACTAATTGCCCATAGGATTGCCAAGGATCAAGTTGCCCATACTGTTTGGGCAACTATGCCCACATGCTCCAGAGCCTGTGCAAGCCTCAGAGCCTTAGACTTACATCCCCTCCACTAGACAACAGTGTTGTCAGCATTAAATATCTCTAGGACATCGCCATGCTAAAATACCTAAGCTCTGGGAGAACATATCCATCTCATATCTCTGCCATTCCTTTGAGTCTGTCTCCCCTCAGCCACCATTACAATGATAAATAAGAGAATTTCAGCATTTAAGCACTGCTGTTTTAACTCAAGTCAATTTATTTCTTCCAGGGATGAATTTTAAACAGCTCCATGCGATAAGTGATATACCAATATTTTCTGGTCCCAATATTCTGTAACATAATTTGCATTTTTATTAAGGTCTAATTTACATACACAAAACCATATCCATTTTAAACATACATTTTGATGAGTTTGATAAATGAACATGCTCATATTACCATCCCACCAATCAAGATACAGAACATTTTTCTTATTCCAGAAAGTTCCTTCAATGACTTTTTTAAGTTGATCCTGCATTGCCATCTCCCAAACACCAAAGTAAATCCTTCCTGATTTCTATCACCATAATTACTTTAGCCCCCTTTTACAAGTTCATGGAAGTGGTAATAAAGTGGCATTTTCTCTTTTTTGTTTGCTTTCTTTACTACAACATAATGGTTTTGAGACGCATAGGTGGCATTGTGTGAGTCACCAGTGTTGTTTTTATTGTTGAATTGTATTTTACTGAATGAGTATACCACACTATGTTTATTGTTCTGTTCTTGAACATTTGGGCTGTTTCTAGGTTTGGGCTACTGTGAATAGCTGTTATGAACTGTCATGTATGAGTGCTTGTGGTCATAGTTTTCTGATGCCAACAAAATAATCACGAATGAAATTGTTGGATCATCAAGTAGACATATTTTACCATTAAAAACATTAAGCACTTTTCCAGAACAGTTCTACAGTTTCACAACAACTGCGGCGATGCTTTTGCTTTCCAATTGGTCTATTATTCCTTGCCAACACTTGGCATTATCACAGTTTTAATTTTTTTTCATTCTTATGGCTAAGTAATACCTCATTGGAATTTAATTCAAAGTTCTATGAAGAATGATGAAGTTGCTCATCTCTTTTTGTTTTTAGTACTTAATTGCATATTGTGTATATGTATATGTGCGTGAAGTATTCTTTTAAGTCATTACTTATTTTTAGTTGGGTTACTTACTTTGTATTGATTTTTTAAGAATAATTATGTATTTTAGTACAAGTGCTCTGTTGGATAAATCTATTAGAAATATTTCCTCACTAGTTCTCACCATTTTTCAAGTTGCAACTGATGAAAATTGCTTTTTGTACATACATAAAAATACATATAATTATATATATATATAGTTGAAATCTTGTTTATTAAATATAAAGGCTTGCTATGATTAATCATTGATGTTGATTTTCTTACCAATGCCTTGACTATTTCCCTGCTTCTTAAAATACAAATTTCCTATTATCTAAATAGTCTAATTGTTGTTGTTTACTGGCTATGTCCAACTCTTTTGCAAACTCATGGACTGTAGCCTGCCAGACTCATCTGTCAATGGGATTTCCCAGGTGAGAATAATGGAGTAGGCTGCCATTTCCTTAGCTCAGCTGGTAAAGAATCTGCTTGCAATGCAGGAGACCCTGGTTCGATCCTGGGTTGGGAAGATCCCCTGGAGCAGGAATAGCTACCTCTCCAGTATTCTTGGGCTTCCTTGGTGGCTCAGCTGGTAAAGAATCTGCCTGCAATGCAGGAGAGCTAGGTTCGATCTCTGGATTGGGACAATCCCTTGGAGAACGGAACGACTACCCACTCCAGTATTTTGGTCTCAAGAATTCCATGGACTGTATATCCATGGGGTTGCAAAGAGTTGGACACAATTGAGCAACTTCCACTTTCATTCACACACACACACACACACACACACACACACACACACATATACATATATATATATTTAGTGCATTTACAAAATCTCACTTTTTGATACTATTGGACAAAGCGATTTTATTCCTATTGCATATATATATATATAATCTTTTGATAAAAAGTTCAGCTATACAGTTTAGTTAAATTTTGAAATTTAAAATGAGAAAATCTAAGCCTGGCACAGTGTTCATCACATGGTGCAACAAAATAAATATATTTTAGTCAATGATTGGTTTCATAATGTAGGATTAAGTTTTTAAAGCAGTGAAAGTTTTATTTTTAAGAGAAGAATATCACCCTCATTTTGTGCTTAATGAAATGAACCTAATTAGCTCCTTGCATTTTGTATTAGTGGTTAGGTCATCTGAGGCCAATTTTATTATTTGCATTAATTTATAATACTAATCATGTCCTAAGAAGTAAGGATATGGTAATTAGTTTCTGTCATTTAAAAACAACATTCCTGAGCTACTTTACTATTACTGACATCTAGTTATCTTTTTAAAGTTTTGTTAGAATATAGGCACCTGCAAAATCTTGCTTCAATACATTTTCCAGTGTCATTATTTGTACTGCATGATTAGTATCAAGAGACTAAATTCAAATACCACCATCTCTTCTTCTTATTGTAGTCTGTAATTTTGTAAATTGTTATTAAACATTAAATATTCATGAGTTTGTTTTATTTTTTGGTTGTCAGCAATGATGCAGTATGTTGCTGGGGGCTAGTCTTCCTTGTGGACATTGCTATTAATCAAAAAAATGAATTAAAGTGCTCTTTGAGAAATAAACTATATGAAGTAATAGGAATGTATATTTTATATTCCACTAGTCATTCCTAGGAAAATCTATCAAATTTTTAAGCAATATTTTTCATTAAAAATGAAGTCAAATTCATTAATCAATTCAGAACTAAGACAACTAATCTAGCTCTGGTGAAATTCAACCTGGACTAAATATTTTCTAAAACTTTTTAACATGCATTCATTTTGCATCTTTGAAATTCCATTCTTGGATTATATATTTAAGAATCATTTTACCATCAAAGTGCACACAGCCTAAAGTTTCACTTTGACAGAGGCAAAAAAATAAAATAAAATAAAAATGTCTGTGTGAAACTCCTCTTAGTATGTTTTAGATAGACTCACATTTTAAGAGATAGTGAAGGATAGGGAAGCCTGGTGTGTTGCAGTTCATTGAGTCACAAAGAGTTAGGACTTAGCAACTAAATCACATCAAAAACAAGAAACATATTCATCATGTATATTTATACAATCTTGTATTTGAAAACTTTTATTGAATTTTAAACTGCATATATTATTTGATGTCAAAATTGTTTAGAAATCTATTCTACAGTTTCTACTCATAGCAACTCACAATTCACTGGCAAAATCAAGTCACAGGCCCTTCCACCTTTCTAGAGGTGCCAATGAAAAGAACATTTACACCAAAGAAAGCTTTAAGTGTATTTCTAGCTATTCACTGTGTGGAGTGTATATGTATGTATGTATATAGGCTTATGTGTGAGAATGTACAGATGTGAAATTTCTTATATCCATTTCTATAAGTAGTTCATGTTACTGTAATAAGAAAAATTCCTCTTACTGTTAAAATACACTCAGGATTTCATAACTTTATTATTTAAGTAAACATATATGTTAAGCTTTTACATAGAATATATGTATATGTGTATACATGCATATCTACTTTTAATAATGTATATGATATATACAATATATTAATATATTTTATATTTATGTAAAATCTGTGTATGTGTATATGTCTATATTTAATTTTAGGGCATTTAATTTTTTTCCCTTTAAATCCACAAAAATTTTACTTATTGATTTATTATTGTATGTGTGCCATTAGTCTTTCTATTGATAGTTTCTGGGATCCCTTTGATTATTTGAAAGTCCTTCTTCCATAACAATGTTATGAATATAATAGTCTCTGTATTTTTCTGTAGTTTTAATGTGTGTTCAGTTTAGAAGATTGATGAAGAAGTTACAGGATGGATTTGTGTAAATGGATTTGTACAGATATCTAGCTTCATTCACTTTTCAAAATAGCTACTTTCAAAACAATTTGCCAAATCATCTATTCTCCCATGTTAGTTTGAAATGTGATCTTCAAAATAGTTTAAGTTCCCACATTATTTCATACTTTTAGCTCTATTGCTATGATCACTTATTCCTTGGGTAGCACCATTTGCACATAATAATATTAAAAGGCATTTCAGTTCCCAATAAGATTAGGTCTTTATATGATCAGTTCAGTTCAGTTCAGTCGCTCAGTGGTGTCCGACTCTATGTGACCCTATGAATTGAAGCACGTCAGACATCCCTCTTCATCGCCAATTCCCGGAGATCACTCAGACTCACGTCCATCAAGTAGGTGATGCCATCCAGCCATCTCATCCCCTGTCGCCCCCTTCTCCTTCTGCTTCCATTTCCTTCCAGCATCAGAGTCTTTTCAATGAGTCAGCTCTTCGCATGAGGTGGCCAAAGTACTGGAGTTTCAGCTTCAGCATCATTCCTTCCAAAGAACACCCAGGACTGATCTCCTTTAGAATGGACTGGTTGGATCTCCTTGCAGTCCAAGGGACTCTCAAGAGTCTTCTCCAACGCTACAGTTCAAAAGCATCAATTCTTCTTTGCTCAGCTTTCTTCACAGTCCAACTCTCACATTCATACATGACTACTGGAAAAACCACAGCCTTGACTAGAAGTACCTTTGTTGGCAAAGTAATGTCTCTGCTTTTCAATATGCTACCTAGGTTGGTCATAACTTTCCTTCCAAGACATAAGCATCTTTTAATTTCATGGCTGCAATCACCATCTGCAGTGATTTTGGAGCCCAAAAAAATAAACTCTGACACTGTTTCCACTGTTTCCCCATCTATTCCCCATGAAGTGATGGGACCGGATGTCATGATCTTCGTTTTCTGAATGTTGAGCTTTAAGCTGACTTTTTCGCTCTCATCTTTCACTTTCATCAAGAGGCTTTTTAGCTCCTCTTCATTTTCTGCCTTAAGGGTAGTGTTATCTGCATATCTGATGTTATTGATATTTCTCCAGGCAATCTTGATTCCAGCTTGTGCTTTTTCCAGCCCAGCATTTCTCATGATGTACTCTGCACAGAAATTAAATAAGCAGGGTGACAATATCCAGCCTTGACATACTCCTTTTTCTATTTGGAACCAGTCTGTTGTTCCATGTCCAGTTCTAACTGTTGCTTCCTGACCTGCATACAGGTTTCTCAAGAGGCAGGTCAGGTGGTCTGGTATGCCCATCTCTTTCAGAATTTTCCATAGTTTCTTGTGATCCACACAGTCAAAGGCTTTGGCATAGTCAATAAAGCAGAAATAGATATTTTTCTGGAACTCTCTTGCTTTTTCCATGATCCAGTGGATGTTGGCAATTTGATCTCTGGTTCCTCAGCATTTTCTAAAACCAGCTTGAACATCATTCTTCATCAAAACTTTTCTAGCTGTTCTCCCACATATGCTTTTCCACATAAACTTATAAAATAAACATTCTGATTTGCCTATACTTACTTTGGTATGCATTTAAATTATTTAAATGTGAAATAATTTTCTGTGTTTTCCTCTTGTTTAGCATACAGTATATGTCATATTTTTCCTCTGTGCATAGCTGTAACAATGCAATGTCCTAAATATAGAGGTTGGTTTGACATTGAAGTTTATAGTGTCCAATTTTAACATTAAATTGTATAGTGTCCAAATTGCCACTCACATATATGTAAATATAAATCTAAATGAGTTTTTATGGTGACTAAATTTAATTAAGGAAGCAGATCAAAAAGAAAAAAACATAAAATTACTTAACTAATCCTGAGTTCTGGAAAAATAAACTCTGTTGATAAAGAACAAAATCAATAATATATTTTTTTTAGTTTTTCCCAAATATCTACAAAAATATACTTTCTCTAAAGACCTCAACATTTCTGTTTTATTTTAAGGAATAAAAGAAATTTCCTGTATGAAACATTGCAGCATATCTGTAATGTTGGCCTTCAGATTTTCAGTGAGTCAAATCTCAACAAATGTCACAAAAAAATAACTGAAAACAAATAAAATATTTTGTAACCTAGAAGTTACAGCTTATTGTGATTTCCAAGGCTGAGGGCTGATGTGAATAATCTAATTTGTTCATGGATGTACTCTTAGAGAACAACTGAATAGAATTCACTCTGGAGTGTTTTGACACTAGCTAGACTCAACTATCTGTGTATACAGTCTTAGTGTGAATATGTGAAAAACATCAACTTTCAATTATACCAGAATTAAAAAGTAGGACTGACATATGAAAAGCATCCCATTCATGTTAGCAACAAAGATTAAGAAAAATATGTTGGTATATAAATAAGAATAGTGCCATTTCTGTGTGAGTGAAACTACAAAATCCTAACAGAAAGGTAGATAATGCCTTAAATGCAAAGATGCAGTGTGAAAAGGGTATTGATTCTTCCTTCATTAAGCCTGTAAATTCAGTGGAATAATTAATTAATATATTGATGGGATTTATTTTAAAAGTATCATGAATAATGTTAAGAGACAGGGGAGATAATTTTAAATATGCTCAGTTAAAATTCATCATTTATAATACATCTACATTCAGAAAAGAAAATATAAACAATCTTATAGAAAATTTAAATATATATCCATTATTCTAGAAAATCATTTAAACAATCTTGCAGACAACGACAGTATTGTCATTTGTCAGCAACCTAGACAGCATGTTAAAAAAGCAGAGACATTATTTTGCCAACAAAGTTCTAGTCAAAGATATGATTTTTTCCAGTAGTCATGTATGGATATAAGAGTTGGACTATAAAGAAAGCTGAGAGCCGAAGAATTGATGCTTTTGAACTGTGGTGTTGAGAGTCCCTTGGACAGCAAAGAGATCTAATCAGTGCATCCTAAAGGAAATCCATTATGAATATTCATTGGAAGGACTGATGCTTAAGCTGAAACTCCAATATTTTGGCCATCTGATGTGAAGAACTGACTCATTTGAAAAGACCCTGATACTAGGAAAGATTGAAGGTGGGAGTAGAAGGGTTGATAGAGGATGAGATGTTTGGATGCCATCACTGACTCAGTGGACATGAGTTTGAGTCCATGTCCATTGACATGGAAGTTGGTGGTGTACAGGGACGCCTGGCATGCTGCAGTTCAGGGGGTCACAAAGAGTTTGACTGAGCAACTGAACTAAACTGAACTGAACTGAACAGACAATGATGTTCAGATTCACAAAAAATTCAGGAAAGTAAATATTGGTGCAACAGTGAAATTAGGAAAAATAAAATGATTATAATAACTTGTGCAGGAGAAATTTGAGGAAATGAGGACTCTCATGCAATATTGAAAGGAGCATATATTTTTAAAGGCCAATTTGGCAGGAAGTATCAATGTAAAATGCTCATAAGCTTTGTTTCAGTAGTTTTACTTCAAGAAATTCTACTTAAAATTATTTCAATTCAGGTGATGAGGATAAAACTGGATCATTATTAGTAATAGTAAAAAAAAAAAAATTAAGGGATTTTTAAAATACCAGGTTAAGAAAAAAGAATTGGCTAAAATGCTGTGAACAGACAGTAATTGATGGCATTGTTCAGTTCTTATCCTTACTGATTTTTTATCTATCAGTTATCTTAGTGGCTGAGAGAGGAGTGTTGAAATCTCCTGTATACTTGTGTATCTGTCTATTCCTCTCTTCAATTTGGTAATGGTGTTGCTCAGTCGCTTAGTCATGTCTAACTTTTTTCATCCCCATGGACTGCAGAACACCAGGCTTCCCTGTCCTTCACCCAAAGCTTGTTCAAATTCATGTCCATTGAGTCGGTGCATCTCATCCTCTGTTGTCCCCTCCTCCGCTTGCCTTTTATCCTTCCTAACATCAGGGTATTTTCTAATGAGTCAACTCTTTGCATCAGGTGTCCAGAGTATTGGAGCTGCAGTGTCAGCATCAGTCCTCTTCAATTATTAGAGCACTAATTCTTCATTTTAATGCTTTCTTTTCTTTTTTTTTTTAATTTAAATTTATTTATTTTAATTGGAGGCTAATTACTTTACAATACTGTATTGGTTTTGCCATACATCAATGTGAATCTGCCACAGGTGTACACGTGTTCCCCAATCCTGAACCCCCCTCCACCTCCCTCCCCATACCATCTCTCTGGGTCATCCCAGTGCACCAGCCCCAAGCATCCTGTATCCTGCATCAAACCTAGACTGGCAATTCGTTTCTTATATGATATTATACATGTTTAAATGCCATTTTCCCAAATCATCCCACCCTCTCTCTCCCCCACAGAGTCCAAAAGACTGTTCTATACATCTGTGTCTCTTTTGCTGCCTTACATACAGGGTTATCATTACCATCTTTCTAAATTCCATATATATGTGTTAGTATACTGTACTGGTGTTTTTCTTTCTGGCTTAGTTCACTCTGTATAATCGGCTCCAGTTTCATCCATCTCATTAGAAATGATTCAAATGTATTCTTTTTAATGGCTAAGTAATACTCCATTGTGTATATGTACCACAGCTTTCTTATCCATTCAAATTCTTCACATATTCCTCTCTCATGCATTGGGTCCTACAATTATTTGTCTTTGTTTTCTATTTTGTGAATGTGTTAGTTGCTCAGTCATGTCCAACTCTTTGTGACCCCATGAACTGCAGCCCACCAGGCTCCTCTGTCCATCGGATTTCCAGGCAAGGATACTGGAGTGGTTTGCTATTTCCTTCTTCAGGGGATCTTCTCAACTCAGGGATTGAACCTAGGTCTCCTGCACTGCAGGCAGATTCTTTACTGACAGCTCTCAGGGAAGAGCAGTTAGCTACCAGCAAAGCCCAGTAATCCATGCCATATATTTATAATTTATAAGAACTTTTTTGAATTTTCATATTTTCTGACAAAAATATGGCCAAAGTTTATATTGAATATAGTCTAAATTTTTTTGTGTGTCTAATTGCACTTAAGTAATTGAACTAAACTCTCTTGTGAACTTAATGGAGAATGCATAATTAATTGCATAATAACTTTATAAATTTGTAAAATTTCATGGTTTGCTTTCAAGACATTACATTGTATTGTTTTCATGAACCTTCATAGACTTGCTATGCTAGCATTAAGATTCAGTGGCACTAAATCAAACAGCATAAAGACAAAACATAGTACATCTTACAACTGTAAATTAATCTGTTTGACAAAAGACCTGTGGAAAAGAATTACTCCTATTTTGATTGAAAAAAAAATCATTATAAAGTTAAAAGTTTTCATTTCTACAGTGCTTTATAGAACTATGCTAAACAATACAAAATTATCAAAGTCAAATCTGTAAGGATTTTTGTTGAATAATGAAATTTCAGTTAAAAGTTACTAAATAAATTTACATTCAGTTGTAATTATAACTAATGATTTCATTCATCAGTTATCTTTATCACATCATTTTCATAATTATTGAGAACTCTCAAGCATTTTAAGAGATTTTTGTGGGGAAATGTGAATTGTCTTCAACTGATATGACTGTATTGTGCGGCCTTATAGACACATAAATATAAATGCTTCTTTATGAATTTCTTTATTATTGTGTATCAGAATAAATACATTTGCTTTGCTTTCTGAGATAAAATGTTTTTGCTAATAAATAATATTTTATACTTTTGGAAATAATAAAATTGCTTTCAGATACAGACTATTGTTAAAAATTTTGTATATTGTCAAGAATATAACAAAAAATAAAGTCATAAATGTACATACATTATAATTAAATGTTGATAATAGCTGCTTGATCAGCTATTTAATGGCTTTTATTACCTTAGAACTATATTCAACTGCTGTTAAAATGTAGATATAAAATATTACAAATTTATTAAAATAATTTATATTAAGAGTGATCCATTTCCAGTCATTAGGTACAACATAAAAGGTTTAGTGCATTAGTAATATGCTCTTGTTTGCCTCAGGATTAGTAACAATATTCACTGGAACAAATAGTGAGATAATGGTATCCAAAGGCAGTACATATGATTTATATAATGTGTCAAATTTTTTTATTGAAATATGGATTAATTTTATAAAAGATATACCATAATATTTTGTGTGAATATTTAAATTCTGACATCATCCTATACAAATCATTATTAAAAACATCACCTAAAGAGGATAATCCAAGAAAAAGAAAGTAAGATCATGTTAATTGGTTTGCATTTTCATTACATATAGTAAATAATATTTGGGGAACTCAAGCAATGTAAAAATTTGATTACCATTATCAATATGATTAAAATTGTGAGGAGCTTTAAACAGTTTTTTTTTTTTCTGAGTCTTAAAACTTAAATTATAGGACTTTTTTCTTAACGTGGATGCTGTTAAAAGAAACTTACTCATATGCATGTACTGTATAAAATGATGTACCATTTTGTAAAGTTAAGTTCATACAAATTCTGTTTTTCATACTGCTTTATGACTGAAACTCCAGTACTTTGACTCTTTGTGCTATCCACTCCAGTATTTTGGCCTGGAGACTTCCTTGGGGTCACAAAGAGTCAAACATAACTGGGTGACCTTTCCTGTTGCAAAAAGGTTACAACTCTGAAGGCTCAGATGATGGTTAACCTTCTTTAGCAATAAAGTATTTTTAATTAAGGCATGTTAAGTTTTTAAAACCTAATAATATTACACACTTAATAGGCTACTGTGTAGTGTAAACATTACTTCTATATGCACAGGGAAAACAAACCAAAAAAAAATGTGATTTAATTTATTGTGATATTCACTTTACTGTGATGGTATGGGACAAAATATCCAATATCTCCAAGGTATGTCTGTGTTACAGTTAATGAAGAAATTCATAAAGTATGTCATGGATACTCCAGATATAAACTTGATAAATTGTAAGTCTTTTTCTCAACACTGAAGCAAGAAAAGGAGGTAACATATTATTTAGCTTTCTTTTCAGAATGAGTAAAAATGGATAAGCATGGGGAAAAATTATCTTACATTTAATCTTCTGTAAAGACAATTATTCAAGTTTTCTAATTAATATTTCTGTGATTAGGAATATTTTGTTGATGTGCTTTTTATGCATAGTTGACCATTCTATTTCTTTTTAGCCAAGGATAATTTAATAGATATATCCTATTGGTATCATTATGAAATAGATGATATTGGTTAAATCCTCCCATAATGCAAGAAATTTAAACAGTCACCAAAAAAAATAAGCAATTTTTTCAATAGAAAACTATGTTATTAATTTCCAAGGATTCATGTGATTATAGTAGGTACATGGGGCATAAAATTAAAATATTTAGCTATAGGAAGTGGTAAACTAAAAACAAATAGCTAAAATTTGCAAGAGAGTTCCAGAAAAACATCTATTTCTGCTTTATTGACTATGACAAACCTTTGACTGTGTGGATCACAATAAACTGTGGAAAATTCGTCAAGAGATGGGCGTAACAGACCACTTGACTTGCTGCTTGAGAAACCTGTATGCAGGTCAGAAAGCAACAGTTAGAACTGGACATGGAACAACAGACTGGTTCCAAATAGAAAAAGGAGTGCAGCAAGGCTGTATATTGTCTCCATGCTTATTTAACTTATATGCAGAGTACATCATGAGAAATGTTGGGTTGGATAATTTAATAGATATATCCTATTGGATATATTTAATTGATATATCCTATTGAAGCACAAGCTAGAATCAAGATTGCTGGGAGAAATATCAATAAGCTCAGATATGCAGATGACATTACCCTTATGGCAGAAAGTGAAGAAGAACTAAAGAGCCTCTTCAAAGTGAAAGAGGAGGGCCAAAAATTTGGTTCAAAGCTCAACATTCAGAAAACTAAGATCATGGCATCTGGTCTCATCACTTCATGGCACATAGATGGGGAAATAGTGGAAACAGTGGCTGACTATTTACCTGGGCTCCAAAATCACTGGAGATTGTGACTGCAGTCATGAAATTAAGACCCTTACTCCTTGGAAGGAAAGTTATGATCAACCTATACAACATATTAAAAAGCAGAGACATTACTTTGCCAGCAAAGGTCCATCTAGTCAAGGCTATCGTTGTTCCAGTGGTCATGTATGGATGTGAGAGTTGGACTATAAAGAAAGCTGAGCACCTAAGAACTGATGCTTTTAAACTGCAGTGTTGGAGAAGACTTTTGAGAGTCCCTTGGACTGCAAGGAGATCCAACCAGTCCATTCTAAAGGAGATCAATCCTGGGTGTTCACTGGAAGGACTGGTGTTGAAGCTGAAACTCCAATACTTTGGCCACCTCATGCAAAGATCTGACTCATTTGAAAAGACCCTGATGCTGGGAAAGATTGAAGGCAGGAGGAGAAGGGGACAACAGAGGATGAGATGGTTGGATGGCATCACCGACTCAATGGGGACGCATTTGAGTAAACTCTGGGAGTTGGTGATGGATAAGGAGGCCTGGCGTGCTGCATTCCATGGGTTCTCAAAGAGTCAGACACGACTGAGCAACTGAACTGAACTGAACTGAAAATTTGCATATTTCCACATAAACTGATATTGGACTTAATACAAATTAACTTCTAAAGTATGTACATTTTAACACACAATATGAACAAAATAATTTATGAAAGTAAGTAGGGTTATGTTCCATTATTTACTGAATAGTAAACTACCTATTTTTTAAGAGTCTTAAAATAGAATACTCAATGCACTTTTGTCACTCTGATATCTCATATTTCTATGTCAATGATAATGAATGGAAAGGAAGGACTTAAGGTTTCTCCAGTCATTAGTACCTGGATTAACTTGAATTATACAAATCAATTAAAGAGTAGAGGATAAACACACCAAAACCCTAAGCACCCAAAGTGGCACAAGACATTGAGACAATATTGTTATATTGGGAAGGGGCAGTTTAAAGTCATTTATTGTCTCATTTCATCCATTGTATTTAAGGACTACAGACAATCTTCAATGATTTCTAAATTATGGCCTCCATTTATTGTAAAAGAAAAGAGATCCTCAGGAATATAAAGTGATTTCAGTAGTAGGATGATATGCTAGAACATACATGCTCACAAGTCTGACTTTCTATTCCTCAGAGCATTTATATAATAAATTAAGTTAAACTAATGAATGTTTAATGGGGATTCCTAATTTTTACCATGTAAAATTGGAGTTTCTTTTCACAATAAAGTGAATTATCACCTTTATTGTTCTATTAATTTCAGATTTATATTGTTTCATTTTACTAAAATAATCTTAATGATCAAATTTGTCCAATTATGTTTTAGCACATTTTTTTTAAAGAAGAGTTTTTTGAGGAAATAGAAATATCATGGCACTTTAGGAATAACTAGAGAAGAAAATCAAGTGAGAAAATCAAGTTTTTGTTGCTAAATATCACACAAGAAACTGTTTCCTTTTTTGGAACTCTTCCGTAAGAAATGATAAAGAAATTGAAATGTGGAAAGCCATTTTTTCTGACTCATTTCACTCTATCAATGGGGAAAAAACTAACAAAAACAGTGTATTTCTGAATATGAAAAATAATACTAAAACTGGAGAAAAAATTAGCTTCCATTGGACAGGACTGAGTGTGCGCACGCACACACACACACACACACACACACTCATGAACTTTAGGTTGTCTGAGAGTAAAATAAAACTCTTAAGAATATAGACAGTTTAAGCATAAATTCAGTTATGTATTCATGTTAATATATAAAAAATATATGAAGAAATAAATGATGCAAATATTATTTATATTCACATTCTATATGTGATATATAAACTGATTAAGCACATAGTCCTTTTGTGTGTCACTCAGTCATGTCTGACTCTCTATAGCCCCATGGATTGTAGCCCATCATTCTCCTCTGTTCTTAGCTGCTTAAACAGATTAATGATTACCAAGCAATATTATATAACATGTTCAGGTAAAATGAAACAAGAAAAAGATTTTGGTCAATGGATACTAGACGAAAGAGTAAAAAATGTTTTGTTTGAATGGAAAAGAGAGTGCTGAACATTGTGTCCTTTGCTTATGTAAATGAAGCAGCTCAGTCCTGTCTGACTCTTTGCAACACATGGATTGAGGTAGCATGGGTATGATGTTTGAAACTGGTGTCCATATCGTAACATTCAAGTAAATCAGTCCCAGCTTTTGTGTTTCTGCTCCTCAGTGGAGTAGATAGATTGAGAGAAAAACTTCCAATAAATAGAATTGGCAAAAACTGCTATCAACACCATCCAACAATTTCCTGAAAGTTAAATAATGTAATAGATTAGAATAAAAGTGAACAATAAAAGTGAATTAACTGTTCATAGAATGGTATATCATGAATGTAATCTATTATAACTTTATGAGTTAACATGGAAGGTAAATTTTTAAAAGACTTTTTTTCTTTGATATTTGTAAAGGTCAAAGTCAAATAATAACAAATATTAGTGAAAATTTGGAGTAACTGCTTTGTGAAAGCATGTAATGAATTACTTATAAATATACATTAATATTCTGTGACCCAGCAGTTTCCCCACTATTCACCTTTCTGAGAAACATATGCACATATTTGCAAGGAGACATTTATAACAATGTGCAATGCAGTGATGTTTGTTATTGTCCAGAATAAGAACTAGACATCTAGTCAGATGTCTCACTTAGACATCTATCATCAGAGAACTAGGAAAAATATAGGAATAGATGCATCTAAATGCATTCTTGGTAGTAAATCCATATACATTAACATACACAGATATATAAGAAATATGTTTAGTATAAAATATAAGAAAGATAATTGAACATCCTCTCTTTAAAATAGATGTATTGCATTAAGTGTTGGAATTAAACTGACTTTAAATTTAAAATAAAATTTATAAATAATGAAATATAAGCAAAAAAATAATTAATAAAATTGCTTTTATATTTAAGTATTGTAAACCAAATTCTCATAGTTAAGCCATTCACTAAATATCCAATAAAAATTCAGAATATTCTCACGACAATACTTCAAATTACATATCATAAATATGCATCAAATTGATTTTTAAGGACAAAATTATACATGAAATAAATTTACAATCAACTGATTGTCTCCAAAAATATATATTCATATTAACAATAGTGGTTCTTACTCAAAGAGGTGTCAATACTTTTATCAATAGATGGTTTATCATCAGTTCTTGTTCACGATGGCTAAAATCCAATCATATTTTGTCTATTTTATGAGAAAAATATAAGGAAATCACAGCAAAATTTCTACCTCTCCTACTGTAAATATAAAAATAAAATGTACAATTTTCTTATCATATCTTTTTAAATGCATGTTCTTAAAATCACCCATATAGGAATACAAATTTTTAAATCACAACTTTAGAATGTAAAGAAATATGAAATAAATAAATAATTTTACGTTGAACTTCTTTAAACATTAAATCCAGCTACATTTCTGGAGTGAAAGAGAAAATAAAATAATATGAAATCATAAATATTCCTTTAGAAAACTAAAGGAATGTGTGTATATGTGTACTCAGTCTTGTCTGACTCTTTCTTACCCCACAGATTATAGACTGCCAGTCAAAGGCTTTGGCATAGTCAATAAAGCAGAAGTAGATGTTTTTCTGGAACTCTCTCACTTTTGCGATGATCCAGTGGATTTTGGCAGTTTCATCTCTGGTTCCTTTCCCTTTTCTAAATCCAGCTTGAACATCTGGAAGTTGACAGTTCATGTACTGTTGAAGCCTGGCTTGGAGAATTTTGAACACTACTTTTCTAGCACGTGAGATGAGTGCAATTGTGCGGTAGTCTGAGCATTCTTTGGTATTGCCTTTTTGGGGGATTGGAGTGAAAACTGACCTTTTCCAGTCCTGTGGCCACTGTTGAGCTTTCCAAATTTCCTGGCATACTGAGTCCAGTACTTTCACAGCATCATCTTTTAGGAGTTGAAATAGTAGCAAGAATACACAGACAAACTACCCATAAAAGATCTTCATGACCCAGATTACCACGATGGTGTGATCACTCATCTAGAGCTAGACATCCTGGAATGTGAAGTCAAAAGGGCCTTAGGAAGCATCACAATGAACAAAGCTAATGGAGGTGATGGAATTCCAGCTGAAATATTTCAACTCCTAAAAGATGATTCAATACCATGCCTTTGACTGTGCAGATCCCAACAAACTGGAAAATTTTTAAAGAGATGGGAATACCAGACTACCTGACCTGCCAACTGAGTAATCTATATGCATGTCAAGAAGCAACAGTTAGAACTGGACAAGGTTATTGGACATGATTAGGTTGGACATGGAATTAGACTGATTCCAAATCAGGAAAGGAGTACGTTAAGTCTGTATATTGTCACCCTGCTTATTTAACATATATGCGGAATATATCATGAGAAAGAAGGGCTGGATTAAGCACAAGCTAGAATCAAGATTGCCAGGAGAAATATCAATAACCTCAGATATACAGATGACACCACACTTATGGCAGAAAGTGAATAACTAAAGAGCCTCTTGATGAAAGTGAAAGAGAAGAGTGAAAAATGTGGCCTAAAGTTCAACATTCAAAATACTAAGATCATGGCATCTGGTACCTTCACTTCACCACAAATAGATGGGGAAAGAGTGGAACAGTGTCAGACTTTATTTTCTTGGGCTCCAAAATCACTGCAGATGGTGACTGAGTCATGAAATTAAAAGATGCTGCTCCTTAGGACAAAAGCTATGACCAATCTAGACAGCATATTAAAAAGCAGAGACATTACTTTGCCAACAAAGGTCCATCTAGTAAAAGCTATGGTTTTTCCAGTAGTCATGTGTGGATGTGAGAGTTGGACTATAAAGAAAGCTAAGCAGTAAGAATTGATGCCTTTGAACTATAGTGTTTGGAGAAGACTCTTGAGAGTCCCTTGGGCATCGAGATCCAACCAGTTCATCCTAAAGAAAATAATTCCTGAATATTTACTGAAAGTACTGATGCTGAAACTGAAACTCCAATACTCTGGCCACCTGATGCGAAGAAGTGACTCATGAAACGACCCTCATGCTGGGATGATTGAAGGCAGGAGGAGAAGGGGATGACAGAGGATGAGATGGTTGGATGGAATCACCGATGCGATGGACATGTTTAAGTAAGCTCTGGGCATTGGTGATGGACAGGGAGGCCTAGAATGGTGCAGTCCATGGGGTTGCAAAGAGACGAACATGACTGAGCGACTGAACTGAACTGAAGGTAGCAAAAGGGCTTTCCAGGTGGCACAGTGGTAAAGAATCCATCTGCATAGCAGGAGATGTGTATTCTATCCCTGGGTCTGGAAGATGCCCTGGAGAAGGAAATGACAACCCAGGGAGAAAAATAAAAGAAAATTCAGACTGAGATCAGTGATAGTGAAGAACATTTTCAATTAACACATTTTGCTAGACATGGGAATTTATGGTATCATACTGAAATATTATGAAGTCATATAATTTATAACAGCAAGAGTGCCTAGAAACTTGGAAAATATCAATTCAGTTCAGTCACTCAGTCATGTCCGACTCTTTGCGACCCCATGAATTGCAGCACGCCAGGCCTCCCTGTCCATCACAAACTCCTGGAGTTGACCCAAACTCATGTCCATCAAGTCAGTGATGCCATCCAGCCATCTCATCCTTCTGCCTCCAATTCTTCCCAGCATCAGAGTCTTTTCCAATGAGTCAACTCTTTGCATGAGGTGGGCATAATATTGGAGTTTCAGCTTTAACATCATTCCTTCCAAAGAACACACAGGGCTGATCTCCTTTAAAATGGACAGGTTGGATCTCCTTGCAGTCCAAGGGACTCTCAAGAGTCTTCTCCAACACCACAGTTCAAAAGCATCAATTCTTCATCTCTCAGTTTTCTTCACAGTCCAACTTTTATATCCATACATGGTCACTGGAAAAACCATAGCCTTGGCTAGACAGACCTTTGTTGGCAAAGTAATGTCTCTGCTTTTGAATATGCTGTCTAGGTTGGTCATAACTTTCCTTCCAACGAGTAAGTGTCTTTTAATTTCATGGCTGCAACCACCATCTGCAGTGATTTTGGAGTCCCAAAAAATAAAGTCTGACAATTTCTACTGTTTCCCAATCTATTTCCCATGAAGTGTTGGGACCAGATGCCATTATCTTTGTTTCTGGAATGTTGAACTTTCAGACAACTTTTTCACTCTCCTCTTTCACTTTCATCAAGAGGCTTTTTAGTTCCTCTTTACTTTGTGCCATAAGTGTGGTGTCATCTGCATATCTGAGGTTATTGAGATTTCCATCACCTCCACTAACTTTGTTCGCAGTGTTGCTTTCTAAGGCCCACATGACTTCACATTCCAGGATGTCTGGCTCTAGATTAGTGATCACACCATCGTGATTATCTTGGTCATGAAGATTTTTTTTGCACAGTTCTTCTGTGTATTCTTGCCACCTCTTCTTAACATCTTCTGCTTCTGTTAGGTCCATACCATTTCTGTCCTTAATCGAGCCCATATTTGCATGAAATGTTCCCTTGGTATCTCTAATTTTCTTGAAGAGATCTCTAGTCTTTCCCATTCTGTTCTTTTCCTCTATTTCTTTTCACTGATCACTGAGGAAGGCTTTCTTATCTCTCCTTGCTATTCTTTGGAACTCTGCATTCAAATGCTTACATCTTTCCTTTTCTCCTTTGCTTTTTACTCCTCTTTTCACAGCTATTTGTAAGGCCTTCTCAGGCAGCCGTTTTGCTTTTTTCATTTCTTTTCCATGGGGATGGTTTTGATCCCTGTCTCCCATACAATGTCACGAACCTCATTCAATAGTTCATCAGGCACTCAATCTGATCTAGTCCCTTAAATCTATTTCTCACTTCCATTGTATAATCATTAGGAATTTGATTTAGGTCCTACTTGAATGGTCTAGTGGTTTTCCCTACTTTCTTCAATTTAGGTCTGAATTTGACAATAAGGAGTTAAAGATTTGATCCACACTCAGCTCCTGGTCTTGTTTTTGCTGACTGTATAGAGCTTCTCCATCTTTGGCTGCAAAGAATATAATCAATCTGATTTCTGTGTTGACCGTCTGGTTTTGTCCATGTGTAGAGTCTTCTCTTGTGTTGTTGGAAGAGGGTGTTTGCTATGACCAGTGTATTCTCTTGCCAAACTCTATTACTCTTTTTCCTCCTTCATTCCGTATTCCAAGGCCTGTTACTCCAGGTGTTTCTTGACTTCCTACTTTTGCATTCCAGTCCCCTGTAATGAAAAGGACACCTTTTTTGGGTGTTAATTCTGAAAGGTCTTGTAGGTCTTCATAGAACCATTCAACTTCAGCTTCTTCAGCGTTACTAGTTGGGGCATAGACTTGGATAACTGTGATATTGAATGGTTTGCTTTGGAAACGAACAGAGATCATTCTGCATCCAAGAACTGCATTTCGGACCCTTTTGTTGACTATGATGGCTACTCCATTTCTTCTAAGGATTCCTGCCCACGGTAGTAGATATAATGGTCATCTGAGTTAAATTCACCCCTTCCAGTCCATTTTAGTTCGCTGAAACCTAGAATGTCGATGTTCACTCTTGCCATCTCCTGTTTGACCACTTCCAGTTTGCCTTGATTCATGGACCTAACATTCCAGGTACGTATGCAATGTTGCTCTTCACAGCATCGTACCTTGCTTCTATCACCAGTCACATCCACTACTGGGTATTGTTTTTGCTTTGCCTCTGACCTAAAAATTTGTTCTAAACATTAATTGTTATTCTGCCATATGCTACAATGCTAAAGCTAAAACTTTTTGAGCAGATCTTAGTCACCAAAGTAAAGTACTAGCATGTGATATTCTTATCAGGAAATATAACAACACTTTTATAGCTGTCACCTCTCATTGTGAACATAGTTGTGATCATTCTGTTTGAAAGAAATCTTCTAAAAGTACTCTGATTCATCGTAGTCTCTTTGCATTCTTAATAGGCCATCTTAGTTTAAGGTAAACACTTGCAGTGCATATACTTCAAATTCCAAGTTTGAAATTATCCAAAGGTTTGTAAAAAGCCTTTTTCTTATTTTACTTTAGTATATACTTTTGGATTTTTATGTAATCTAAGACTTTGTTTTATAATCTTCCTCAAAAAAATAACAATTAATCTATAAAACTACTTTATTTGAGAAAGAATATATGGTTTTCAAATTTTGATTATTAGAATTATAAATGATCTAATAATGGCATTATACTGAGATAAGTAATAAGAATCAAATTCTTCTTTTCAGCCACATTCATCTGTTTTCACTTCTCTCTCACCTCATTTCTTCTAATGGATATGAGGTCGTAGTGTCTCATCATTTATTAAATCTCCATCTTCCATTTTGGAATCACTCCTACTTAATTTTCAAATCTACTCCTGCTTATTTTTTTAATCTAATGTAAAATTTATTATAAAAAAACCACATGCTGTTACTGTCATCAGTTAGTACTTAGCCATCTCTGATTTGTCCCTCAACATTATTTTATTGAAAATGTTTCTCAAAACTGAGCAATGACATATGAAAATCTACTTTCTGTCTTCAGTCTCCCAGCCACATTGCAAATTAACATCAGTTAAGGCTTTATTTTTTAATAGCCTTTCCTTCCTTGTTTTCTGTAGCTTGAAATCATGCCTCTTAATCTATCACTCAGTGGACCCTCTCGGTCTCCTAAATTAGCACATTTCTCCTGCCCATTAACTATACTGAAATATCACCAAACGTTGACTTTGACCAACTGCCATTCATGTTATTAATTCTCTTGATGGATATCTACCACCTAAAATCATTAACTGTTATTATTTCCCATTTATTTAAAAACTTTTAGAATTTTACTATAAAATATCACACATTTAGGATCCATGGCACCTTAAATCAAGGGAATTCATTTTTTTGTATCCTATGTAATGGCACATAGGTTACATAGGTTAATCCCCCTAAACTACTATTTTACAATATTTCTTAAAAGCTGGTTATATTACAACATGGTTAATTCTGGGATAAAAAATTATATTGAAGTATTTAAATAATTTGAATTAAAAAATTATTCACATATGTTAGAGGTTATTAACCATCATTTAATAAAATTAAACATTTGCAAATAATGTTTTAGCAGTAAAACCATATTTCAAACACACATATGAAATTCAAGTAGGTAAAAGTTGTATTTTCTGATGGAAACAGCACTAGGAGCTTCAAATTAATTTTACAAGAGGAAAGCTTCCAGGAATCTTGCCTGATATTTCTGTTTTCTGGACACTACTATAAATTCAATATGCAAAATATATAATATTTGCTAAACAGGTAGGAAGAATATATTTGCTGCTTTCAAGTTAGTATTTTTCATCACAGTTCACTTAATGATTTAAATATACTGAAAGTATATACCAATACTTTTAAATATTTTATGTACATGTTAATTAATACTAAAATCATAGAAGACTTTATGAACACATCATATTATGCAATTGCTGGGTAATGAATATTCTGAAATTTCTTTAAAAATATAAATAATTTTAACTTCTGCTACAATGTATGTCTGAAATACCTATTTATATCCATATTTTATTCTAGAGATTTTAATTAAATCCCATATCCTAAGAAGGGGAAATTTTCCAAAACTCAATTGTAAATTGGATAGTGTTTTTAAGAAAAGTATACATCCCGGTGTTTCCAAATTGACAAAATTTAAATTTGTATGGAAATACAAAAAACCTCGAATAGCCAAAGCAGTCTTGAGAAAGAATGGAACTGGAGGAATCAACCTGCCTGACTTCAGGCTCTACTACAAAGCCACAGTCATCAAGACAGTATGGTACTGGCACAAAGACAGAAATATAGATCAATGAAACAAAATAGAAAGCCCAGAGATAAATCCCCACACATATGGACACCCTATCTTCGACAAAGGAGGCAAGAATATACAATGGATTAAAGACAATCTCTTTAACAAGTAGTGCTGGGAAAACTGGTCAACCACTTGTAAAAGAATGAAACTAGAACACTTTCTAACACCATACACAAAAATAAACTCAAAATGGATTAAAGATCTAAACCTAAGACCAGAAACTATAAAACTCCTAGAGGAGAACATAGGCAAAACACTCTCCGACATACATCACAGCAGGATCCTCTATGATCCACCTCCCAGAATACTGGAAATAAAAGCAAAAATAAACAAATGGGACCTAATTAAAATTAAAAGCTTCTGCACAACAAAGGAAACTATAAGCAAGGTGAAAAGACAGCCTTCAGAATGGGAGAAAATAATAGCAATTGAAGCAACTGACAGACAACTAATGTCAAATATATACAAGCAACTCCTGCAGCTCAATTCCAGAAAAATAAACGACCCAATCAAAAAATGGGCCAAAGAACTAAATAGACATTTCTCCAAAGAAGACATACAGATGACTAACAAACACATGAAAAGATTCTCAACATCACTCATTATCAGAGAAATGCAAATCAAAACCACAACGAAGTACCATTTCATGCCAGTCAAAATGGCTGTAATCCAAAAGTCTATAAGCAATAAATGCTGGAGAGGGTGTGGAGAAAAGGGAACCCTCTTACACAGTTGGTGGGAATGCAAACTAGTACAGCCACTATGGAGAAGAGTGTGGAGATTCCTTTAAAAATTGCAAATAGAACTGCCTTATGACCCAGCAACCCCACTGCTGGGCATACACACCGAGGAAACCAGAATTGAAAGAGACATGTGTACCCCAATGTTCATCACAGCACTGTTTATAATAGCCAGGACATGGAAGCAACCTAGATGTCCATCAGCAGATGAATGGATCAGAAAGCTGTGGTACATATACACAATGGAGTATTACTCAGCCAGTAAAAAGAATACATTTGAATCAGTTCTAATGAGATGGATGAAACTGCAGCTGATTACACAGAGTGAAGTAAGCCAGAAAGAAAAACACCAATACAGTATACTAACACATATATATGGAATTTAGAAAGATGGTAATGATAACCATGTATGCGAGACAGCAAAAGAGACACAGATGTATAGAACAGTCTTTTGGACTCTGTGGGAGAGGGAGAGGGTGGGATGATTTGGGAGAATGGCATTGAAACATGTATAATATCATATAAAAAATGAATTGCCAGTCTAGGTTCGATGCAGGATACAGGATGCTTGGCGCTGGTGCATTGGGATGACCCAGAGGGATGGTATGGGGAGGGAGGTGGGAGGGGTGTTCAGGATTGGGAACTCATGTACACCTGTGGTAGATTCATATTGATGTATGGCAAAACCAATACAGTATTGTAAAGTAATTAGCCTCCATTTAAAATAAATAAATTTAAATTAAAAAAGAAAAAAACAATAAAAGTTTGAAGAAAAAAAGATCACTATAACAGAAAGTTGTAAAAACCAAAATCAGTTTCCAGAGATCTGATCTACAAGTTCTATTGACTGTTAACTGTTATGCATTACTCATAAACCCATCTAGTATCTATCCACATTCCTCTACAAAAAAATTTTCTTTTCAGCAGTATCATATCATTTTTCATTGTTTTCCTATTTTACATTGTTTCCAGTTTTATTTAATGAAAAGGAAATCAGATCCAGTAACTAAAAATGCAGTATAATAAACACTCAGCAACATTGTTTACTCATTCCTTGCAACCTGGGCCCTCTACCATAGTGAACAACATGGAGTACCTCAAACACATCATGCTGCTATATTCCTTGGTGCTTTTACTTACTCGAGTAAGAATATTCTTTTTGGCTTTCAAACACTCATCTGTTATGAGGTTTTACTGCTTATCCTCCCACTGATAAAAGTGAATACATTACTTTAGTGTTCTATCTACCCTGAGAATAACTCAAGCACAGTTCTTCAAACACTGTGTTGTATTTTTGTTTATGGATGTTTCACAAACTGAATGAAAGGACTATGTCTTATTAATCTTTGCAACCTCAGTACCTCCATCATACCTCATCTTCCTCTTCATCAGATTCACACTAATAATCACCATGATAACTAATATGTATCTCACCCATAGGTGTAAAATAATATATCTTGATTTGTTAAATAATGCTGAATGCAAGTTTGCTGAATTCAGTTCTTCAAATTTATTGAACTTCTACCTTTACAGGGCTCTGTTTTGATTCTTGTGAAATACAAAGCTCACAAAAAGTGAGAGCCAAAGAATTATCCCTGCCTTCCAAAGATAGGCAGTAACATATACAAACATGACCCACAAAAATTAATAACAACATAAAAGATACAAATAGTCTACTATAGGGATGCAATAATGGTGAGACTAATTTCTCCACAGGCAGTTTTGTAAATGTTAATGAGTGAAATATATTTGATCTGAGTGTTGAAGTGTGCATAGAAATTTTATAGCATGATAGTAATTCTCCCTCTGCATTCCAACTTGGAGAAGCAAACAAATAAAAGACCTGCGGGATGTAAAAGCAAATTAAAATATATCAAAATAAAATAGTGAATAAAAAAGTGACAAGAAATCCAATGTCCAATAGGTGTGGGTATTTATGAAAGATTTAAAATTAATGTAAAGTTAGAAAGGTTGATTGTGGAAAAGGCATTCAAATTACTTGCTCAGCTTTTATTGGTTTGTCTTTTATTGTGTGTTTGTATTATTGAGTTGGAAGAATTCTTCATAGCTTCTGAATCAAAGTCTCTTGTGAAATACAAGACGTGAAGATTTCTGTATTTTTTTTTTCTCAAAAATGTTTTCACTTTTTGATGGTAACATTCAGAGCATAGATGATTTTGATGTAATTTAGTTTTCTTTCACTATTTGTCATATCTGCACTGTCAGAGTAGTGTCCAATATCTGTGATATAGTTCTGGTGGAGCTCATATCAACATCTTATGTTCCATTCAAGGGTTGAACTCTGCAGGTTGCAATGTTCTACATTAGTGGCAATCGTGTCTTCACTGAACTAATTCCTTTGTGCTTCTTTGGGTGGAATTCTGTTAATTAGCATCTGAAACTTTTAAACAGGTTTTCTGGTATTTTGGTTACTTCATCAGTAACATACGCAGCTACTTTCTGCTGAGTTTCACCTGAATTTGTGCTACATTCATGATTAAAAAACAAACAGAAAACAGCAACAAAAAGCCCACTTAGTACAGTCACTGAGAGAATCAAAGATGGGTTACTCATGACATATTAGAGATAATAGTTTAAAAGAATGTTGGGAAGTGTGAAAAAGGCTACTATGGTTGTGAATCATCTTTCAGTTCAGTCGCTCAGTCACGTCCGACTCTTGGCGACCCCATGAATCGCACCACACCAGGCCTCCCTGTCCATCACCACCTCCCAGAGTTCACTCAAACTCATGTCCATCCAGTCGGTGATGCTATCCAGCCATCTCATCCTCTGTCGTCCCCTTCTCCTCCTGCCCCCAATCCCTCCCAGCATCAGAGTCTTTTCCAATGAGTCAACTCTCACATGAGGTGGCCAAAGTATTGGAGTTTCAGCTTTAGCATCATTCCTTCCAATGAACACCCAGGACTGATTACCTTTAGAATGGACTGGTTGGAACTCTTTGCGGTCCAAGAGACTCTCAAGAGTGTTCTCCAACACCACAGTTCAGAAGAATCAATTATTCGGCGCTCGGCTTACTGGCCTCCAAATTATTTCTCAATTATAAAATTCAATTGGGGTAGAGAACTGCTTTTCACATTATTGTGTATACTCCAGAAGTTATTAATAATTAAGGTACACTTCTTTTCTGGAACAGAAAGGAAAGTATGAGTTAAAAAAAATAGACCAATTAAAGGATATTCTCTGGAAAGTAGACTTTAAAAGTAGTTGATGCATATTCATTTCAATGAGTGTTTCCTAGAATCCTTGATTTTTAGATCTTGACAATATTTCAGCTTCACTACAGATTTAGTGAGTTGCCCAATATTTTAAACAAAATTTCCTTTCCTTATGAAATATAGTGTTAAGTCCCATTTTTAAAATTTTAATTTAAAATGCAGTATGGTGAAAATGAAGTCCCTCAGTCGTGTCTGACCCTTTGTAACCCCATGGACTGCAGCCTACAATACTCCTCCATCCTTGGGATTTTCCAGGCAAGCATACTGGAGTGGGTTGTCATTTCCTTCTCCAGAGGATCTTCCTGACCCAGGGATTGAACCCAGGTCTCCTGGATTGTAGGCAGATGCTTTACCATCTGAGCCATCATGGAAAATACAGTATAAACTAGTTCTATAGAAATTAAAAAGAGAAATAGGCTTATTTTAACTATATGGCTAGTTTGTGTCAGATTATCAAATTAAGATTATGAAAAAGTAACCTTCCAGCCCATCACTCCAGCTCTAAGTCATCTACCCTTGTTATTCAAAGGCATTTTATATTGAAAATATTTGTTGTTTTGACATAATTAAGTCTGATAGAAACCTGAAGGCAGACATAAACAAGAATAAGTTTACAATAAATCTGTTTCTCTTTCATTCTTACCATGGACATGGTTTCTAAACAGTCAGCTCACATTTAGAAGAAAATCATAATCTATAACCTATGAACCCTTTTTATAATGGCCTATTGCCTGTAGATATAAAAGTACTAATTGAGAAAATGGAGCATAAAATTACAAAAGAAGCATAGAAAACTAACATTTAAAATCACAAGAAAACCTAATTAATTGAAAGAGCCCTCAACAGAAGTGGAAAGTGTTACTGAGAAAATGATTATATGAACTATGATGGGGTGAAGATTGGGTGAACTATGATGGAAAAGATAAAATACAGAAAGTCACATTAATTTCATTACTTTTTACAAAGTTAGGAAAATTAAATGCCATGACTTTAATTAACGTTCAAATGAAAGAGTAATATCTTGAATATATTTTAAAATATTATGTTTCAGAAAAGATTATTCAGGGTCAATTTAATTGTAGTCTAGTGATTCAATTTTTTTTTTTGGTATTGTTTCTTTGCTTTCTTTGATATTGTATATAATATATGCTTAAGGCATTTCCTCAAATCTTACTCCCACCTCACCCCATCAGTGATATTCTCTACCTTCAAAAGAATCTCCTTTTGATTATGTATCCTTTTAACCTTGGAATTATTTCCTTATTTTAAATTTATCTTCCTTTTTGCACAATTATTTTTCCAATTTTTAAAGTAATTATAAGGTACAGTAATGGAAATTATGATCTTCTTAATAAAAGGCTCTTTTTAAAAGCAAAAGAATTTTTCTATCCTCAAAATTTACTATTTCTATTACACTTTTGATCTTTTGTGAGGCAAGTGGTGCAATATCTACAACTGCTTTCATTTGTCTTCTGCACTTAATCATAAGATCATAAGTTTCCCACAGTTCAGGTATTAGTCTAATAATTACAATATCAGTTTTTAAAGAAAGCAGTAGTGATACAGGCTTATTTGATTTCCAAACATATCTCATTCGGTAATTGCTCATCATTATAGTCATTTAACTTTTTTACAGAAGCTCTGATAATAAGAAGAAAAGAAGTCATCCTAAAAATGGAAATTTAGTAAAAGACAAATTGTTTTCTTTTTTACTTTATATTCAAATTTGTAATAACTGCTTTTTAAATTTTAAATTTATTTATTTTAATCGGAGGTTAATTACTTTACAATATTGTATTGGTTTTGCCATACATCAACATGAATCTGCCACGGGTGTATTCGCGTTCCCAATCCTGAACCCCCCTCCCACCTCCCTCCCCATACCATCCCTCTGGGTCATCCCAATGCACCAGCCCCAAGCATCCTGTATCCTGCATCGAACTTAGACTGGCAATTCATTTCTTATCTGATATTATACATGTTTCAATGCCATTCTCCAGAATCATCCCACCCTCACCTTCTCCCACAGATCCAAAAGACTGTTCTATACATCTGTGTATCTTTTGCTGTCTCACATACAGGGTTATCATTACCATCTTTCTAAATTCCATATATATGTGTTAGTATACTGTATTGGTGTTTTTCTTTCTGGCTTACTTCACTCTGTATAATCTTTCTATATGCATATACAATTCAATTTAATGGGTTGGCATTTTGAAAGAATAAAATTGACCTTAAATGTAATTTAAAGTTATAAATTAACTTATAACTTCAGAAACACATAAACTTCATAATTTTATGTGTTTATTTTACTCATTTTTAATCCTGATATGATATTTAACACAAAACTTTATTCACTTCATACAGTTACTTCTAGTATTGGATATATATGTAATATTTGCTATCAATAACACTATTATTGTGCACTTGCATAATGTCCATTATGTATATAAATTATATCATTGATATCCACTATATATAAAATATGAAATGTTAGTATTTCTATACACTGAATGTATTTTAAATACAGTATTTATTCCCTTCTGTAGCCAAACACTTGTAGCATGTAGAAGATTATCAGCCCAAAAATTTAGGTGTAAATATATATATATATGGGCTTCCCTGGTGGCTCAGAGGGTAAAGCATCTGCCTACAATATGGGAGATCTGGGTTTGATCCTGGGGTCGGGAAGATCCCCTGGAGAAGGCAATGGCAACCCACTCCAGTACTCTTGCCTGGAAAATCCCATGGACTGAGAAGCCTGGTAGGCTATAGCCCATGGGGTCACAAAGAGTTGGACAAGACTGAGTGACTTCACTTTCACCTACATATACATATATATATACATATATATATACATATACATATACATATATATACATACACATATATATACATATATACATATACATATACATATATATAGCATTCACTATAGTCACTATTTTTAAAAATTTTGATGCATTCTCTCAATTAAGAATTCACCCACATGAAGTCATACTATAATTTATCCCCATTTCACAGATGAGGAAACTAGAACTGCTACGTACTGCTCTAGGAATTGAGAATATCAGGACAAAAAGTAAAAATTCTTATTTGCCTTCATACTGCATCTGTTCTAGTGGATAAACAACAGACAACTCGGTGAAGAAACAAAGGCTTGCCAGATAAAGAGTTGATGTTTAGCTGCTGCTGCTGCTACTAAGTCGCTTCAGTCGTGTCCGACTCTGTGCGACCCCATAGACAGCAGTCCACCAGGCTCTCCCATCCTTGAGATTCTCCAGGCAAGAATACTGGAGTGGGTTGCCATTGCCTTCTCCTTAGCTGCTGAATCACGTCTAACTTTTTTGAGACACAACAGACTGTAGTCCGCCAGGCTCCTCTATCCATGAAATTTCACAGGCAAGAATACTGAAGTGAGTTGCCATTTCTTGCTCCAGGGGATCTTCCTCAACCAAAGATTGAACCCGTGTCTCCTGAATTGGCAAGCAGATTCTACCACTGGGTTACCAGGGATGCCCAAACAGAAAGAGTAAAACCATTCAAAATAACAAGCTGAGAGGCTGCTTCAAGTAGAAAGATGGAGAAAGCTCTTCTAAGGAGTTGATACTGACAGTGAGACCTAGAAAAATATAAAGAGCAGGCTATGCAAAGAATCAGAAAAAAATTATTTCATTATAAAGGAAATAGAAAGTGCAAAAGCTCCACGTGACAGGAACAATTCTAGTTTATAGAATAGACAATAAACAAAAGAATGGTATGGCAAGGATGTGGTGAGTAAATAATAATATAATACACTGAAAAATACTCTAAGAGATAATCAACCATCATGGTACCTGGGAGTCAGATTCAGACAGAACCTTGGGAGCCATATTGACAATTCCCAACAGCATCTTGGTTGGCAGAGGCCAGGGTGCACTGAAATAATACATCTCCTCCCATGCTGAACTATTACCTTGTTCATGCATCCTAGTTTATATAGCATTTTTATTTTCTGTTTCTTTTTCTCTTTCACAATATGTTGAGTTGTTTAAGAACAGAACCTCTTTTTCCTTTATTTAGTCTCAGATATAAAGGAGTATGTCAAGACTGTATATTGTCACCCTACTTATTTAACTTATATGCAGAGTACATCATGAGAAACCCTGGGCTGGAAGAAGCACAAACTGGAATCAAGATCACTGGGAGAAATATCGATAACCTCAGATATACAGATGACACCACCCTTATGGCACAAAGTGAAGAGGAGCTAAAGAGTCTCTTGATGAAAGTGAAAGAGGAGAGCGAAAAAGTTGGCTGAAAGCTCAACATTCAGAAGACTGAGATCATGGCATCTGATCCCATCACTTCATGGGAAATAGATGGGGAAACAGTGGAAACAGTGTCAGACTTTATTTTTCTGGGCTCCAAAATCACTGCAGACGGTGATTGCAGCCATGAAATTAAAAGATGCTTATGCCTTGGAAGGAGAGTTTTGACCAACCTAGATAGCATTGCTTTGCCAACAAAGATCCATCTAGTCAAGGCTATGGTTTCTGCAGTGGTCATGTATGGATGTGAGAGATGGACTGTGAAGAAAGCTGAGTCCCGAAGAATTGATGCTTTTGAACTGCTGTGTTGTAGAAGACTCTTGAGAGTCCCTTGGACTGCAAGGAAATCCAACCAGTTCATTCTAAAGGAGATCAGCCCTGGGTGTTCCTTGGAAGGAATGATGCTAAAGCTGAAACTCCAATACTTTGGCAACCTCATGCAAAGAGTTGACTCATTGGAAAAGACCCTGATGCTGGGAGGGATTGGGGGCAGGAGGAGAAGGGGACGACAGAGGATGAGATGCCTGGATGGCATCACCTACTAGATGGACATGAGTTTGGGTGAGCTCCGGGAGTTGGTGATGGACAGGGAGTCCTGGCGTGCTGCAATACATGGGGTCGCCAAGAGTCGGACATGACTGAGCGACTGAACTGAATTGATAGGATAATACTAACAAAGTTTTAGGGCATAATTAATTTTAAGTGAGTAATTTAAACTTTGGATGATTTAATAATGACTTCCCAGTGACTAATGTATATGAATTACAATTAGACACACAGAAAATTTTAACCCAGTTTTGCAATCTTGCAGCAATTATTACTCTCCAAATACCATTTTTAGAGTGAGTTGAATCTTTAATTGTACATTTCAGATAGTGTATTCCAGGTTGTCTCATTAACAGGGGATGTAGCATAATAGACACAAGATCGTTTTCACATTTTTTTTTATAAAATATCAAACATATATTTTAAAATGCCACCAAAGAGCGAAGATTATATTTAATTGCATGGCTTGCATTGTTTACCATTAATTTTCTCAGATATGAAAAATGTATCTCTACCAATTGTTACACTAATACGGGCCCATTGTGTAATAACGTACCACTGAAAATTCTTCAGAAGGCATTAAACTTCATATGACTGAATGTCTAGCTCAAAATCTATCATTTTAATCTCTTTTCAATGCAGTTATTCCTATATATTCCCTAACTTTCTTATTTCTCATAAAAGAAGAAACATTCAGCAAAACATCTGCCTATAATCATCACTTGTGCTGAGGCTGAGAGATATGAAATAAGGTATAGAGATAGGGAAAATGTGACAAGGCATTTTCCCCCCCCCTTTGGGGTTTTAGCATCATTTTCTTTCATAATCCCTGTTTACCACTGCACTAGAAAGTCACTTTGACCCTGAGTGAAAAGCTCAGACAGACTTCTTTTCTAACCTTTTATGTCCCATTTTTCACTTTGTAGTTTCTCTATTTTACTAATTTCAGAACTACTCGGCTTTATCAAATTCTTCACTCAGTTCCTACATTGCTGAGTTTTGTGCTTTGAAATTGTAATTGTTAATTTAGATCACAGACTTATCCAGTTTTACAAATGCTCCTCCACTAGGGAAGAGAAAGAAAAGACTGATTAAGCTCTGACCTGACTTTGAAATTAATGGCTAGAGAGCCATGTTAAAAAGCAGTCTTAGAATAGAGAAGATATAATGGACATTTTTAAAAATGTAGAAGTATTTCCACACTTTTTACATAGGGCAGCATTTAATAAGCCTTTCAATTTGAGGGAATGAGCTACACTAGGTAAATTACATTTTATTCCTATAGGTGAAGTATTATCTTATCAAATTTAAATGCAACATGTTCAAGATAGTTCAGAGATCCAGATTTTCTATTCCATATTTTTGCTAAACTCATATTTCATTTATACTGAAAGAGAAGGCAAGCTTTTTCCTATCTACACCCTCACTTGCCCTGTGTGTCAACCCCTTCACCATTTGTTTAATAAAAAATATCTTCTCAAGCTCTCCTTGTGGCTCAGACAGACAGCAAAGAATCTGCCTGTAATGCAGGAGACCCGGGTTTTATCCCTGGGTCAGGAAGATCCCCTGAAGAAGGTAATGGCTACCCACTGCAGTATTCTTGCCTGGAAAATTTCCTGGACAGAGGAGCCTGAAAGGCTACAGTCCATGGTGTCACAAAGAGTTGGACACAACTGGATGACTAACATACTTTTTCACTTTTTCATGTTCTCAAGCATAGAGTTAAAATAGCACTGAAATGAAAGTTTCAAAATTTAACTCTTATAATCACATTTACCTATTACTTATATTTTTAAACACTTGTCTACATGCATTACAAAATGGCTATCAAAACCATTTTCTTAAATAAGACTATTCTCAAAGTAACAAGTAGGCAGCACTCATAATCATCTTTTTTATGGGCTTTTTTCTTCTTTCTTTTTTAGCTATAAGACACATTGGCTACCAGAGAGCTGTTGAATGTTGACCTCGGATTGTTAGCAGATTATTTTAAAAAAGAAACAGCCAATGTTTCTGTGACAGAGATCAGGAGATAGACCTGATTATATATAAAGAAACAAATTACAGATGAATGTTGACTGTTTAATGTTATTTTAGATTTGAACAGGAAATATATAATAAAACTAAAGAGTATATTACTAACAATACATTCTTCCTTAATTAAACAGCATGTGTTATATTTCAACATGATGGCTGTCTTTATATAATTGATATTATAAATAAGTTTAAAATGAGATGTTGCTATTTTCTTACTGTGACAAATATCTACTTTTATTCAGTGTTTACACTATGTCAGACACTTTATTATTTACTTTATGTTATCTCTTTTAATCTTCAAAATTATCCTTCAGTATAGCATTATGTTCTTTTTACCAAGGGTCACCAAAAAGAAATCACATAGTTTACTTCTATAGCTCATAAATGCTTCCATCCATAATTATTCCATTTTAAAGTCACAGAAACCTGTGAAATGGTATCATTTCCATTTGCAGACTAGAGAAACACAGAGGTAAGTTACTTTGCTGGAACTCAAGAAAAGTTTAAGATTCCTTATTATAGTTGCTTTCAAAGGCCTAACAATTATACCTCCTTATATTTCATGCTTCCTCCATGTATATCATGTTATTAGAAGAAATTGTGTTATACAGATCACTTTTTTTCTATACTGAAAAATAAATTGAGGTGTGGCAAAATAATTAAAAGTCTTTATTTTGAAGATTGGCAGTAAATTGAAAGATTCTTTAAATGTTGAGCTTATCCATTCTTCCATTGAACATTGATTATCAGGAGAACGGGTGATTTTAAATGGCATTTTATATAATAATTTCAGCTTAAATGAGATTTTGAATATTTTAATAAGCTATGTAGTATTTTCAATAGAATCTATAATTGACATCTCAAAGTAAAACTTTCCCTTTCATTTCTTCATGCTCGAGGAAGTTTCTAAAGAGCATTTATATGCAATGAATTTTAACATTTTAATTATTGATATTAATGTTTAACACAAAAAGTTGGTAAATTCAGTTTCCTAGAGTGCTACCCTCTTCAAGGAGACACTTAAAAGAATATATTGACCCAAATAAGTAGGCCAGATTTTCAAAGGAGTTTTTGAAACTCTGTCTAATTGCTCCCATAAATGTAATGTTTTGAATATTTGTAATGTAATGGGATATTTTTTTCATGGAAGCTGAATTTTATTCTTGGAAATAGCCCAAAGCCATCATGATTTGATAATAACACTATAATAAATGGCAGTTATGTAATCAAATCAGGTTTGAAATATTGATTGATCATTATAAACCTCATCAGCTATATTTAAAAGGTTATCTTTTTCCAATCTTTCCCAAAATTCAGCCTAATTTGTATATTTCCCCCTCATATTGTGATTATTCTAAATCATATGACTGATTACAATGGAATAAATGATTTATAAAGCAATCATTTTCTCTGCTGCTTCACTGCTTGAATTATTCATGTTTTATAAAATATACTTAATTAAAATTATCAATATTTTAGTTGCAAAATTAGAAGGGACAATCTAAGGAAAATATTGATGAACTGAATTGTACCCTTGCCTGGCAAAGTCTAACCTGAAATGAACGTTTAAAAAGTACGACATTTAAAAAGTGAGGCAGGACTTAATCATTTTTTTGTTTTTCTGATAAATGGGAAAAAGAAACTTCAGAGAGTAAGAACATTTACCAACTGAAAAATTTTAGAAGGTTGTCATTGTGATAATGAAGAAGGATTGATAAATTCTCTGGCCTAAACCTGTTATGTACGACTCTTTGGGACCCTATGGATTGTAGCCCATGGAATTCTCCAGGAAAGAATACTGGACTATTTTGCCACTTTCTTCTCCAAAACAAGGCATTGGGACCATTTTCATGAGGAACTTCTGATTTTTGGGGGAGATTCTTGCTGAGACTGGACTCCTTCCTGTGCCTCACAGGCAGCTACACCTAAAGCATGGAATTGAGGAAATTTAGCATTAACTGAGCAACTTGCAGCTTCACATCCATTTTGCATCAAGAACATTCAAGGACAGCAGAGATATGTCTATGAGAAATTACTCTACATCTAGGACAAATAGTTGCAAGGAAGAAAGAAAGAGAGAGAATGGGGGTACTATCCGATGCTAATAGAACTTGATTTTTTTCAGCCTCTTGTAGTGGAAAGAGCACTAGAAATCAGCAACAAGTTTCTGTTCCTGCTTTCCAGCACTGCGCAGATATAAATTATTTCACCTTAAAGGAACCATTTCCTTTTAATGCCTTTACTCAGGAAATTTTATAATGGCTTGGATCCTGCCAACAAGTTCTGCCTTATCAGTACCATTTCTTATTCTTAAATTCAATGCTCGAGTCAGACTTTAATTGTAATTCCCAAATACCCCGTCCATCTCACGCCCATGCTTTGACATTGGTGTTTTCCCCATCTTGTAGCACCCTGCCTTTTTTCACCTGGATAATGATCATGAATCCCTTTTGTCTGAGCTTCTACATAATTACTTATGGAAACAAATTTCTAGTGACTCACAAAACCTGTGCTGTCTCATCTAGTCTACCTGGACTCTGTATTTTTCCCTGTCTTATTAGTACCAGAAGCTCTGGGCTGTAAAATCTCATGAGCCAAATCACAAATACTGTCAAACTTTAGTGAAAGCTGGGACTTGTATGGCTGACTCCTGCTGTTTTTCAAATGCTAACACAATACCTGGTACAATAGCAGGAAATTGAGTATTTGTTGTTTGTATGAAAGATTATCAATGTGACTGTAGGACAGCTACCCAGCCCCTACTGTATATAACAAGTTTGTGGGTAAACACACTGAATAAACACATAGGACATCCAGGAAACTTCCTCTTAACCTTCTTTATTTGACCATTTGTAGAGAACACATATGATTGTAAAAACCTGACTGCACCTCTTAATATCTGATTATAAAACAACCTTGAGCTTTGTAAATACCATAGAAATTATGCAGTTGAACTCCCTTATGGAAAGGAATTGGGCTTCTTTGGTGGCTCAGATAGCAAAGAATCTGCCTGTAATGCAGGAGACAGGGGTTTGATCCCTGGGTTGGGAAGATCCACTGGAGATGGGAATGGCTACCCACTCCAGTATTCTTGCCTGGACAATCCTATGGATAGAGGAGCCTGGTGGATTATAGTCCATGGGATCACAAAGAGTCAGACACAGCTGACTGACTAAGCATACACACACACAAGAAAAGGAAGTAAGGTAAGAATTGCTGAAGAATTGATGCTTTTGAACTGTGGTGTTGGAGAAGACTCTTGAGAATCCCTTGGACTGCAAGGAGATCCAACCAGTCCATTCTAAAGGAAATCAGTCCTAGGTGTTCATTGGAAGGACTGACGCTAAAGCTGAAACTCCAATATTTTGGCCACCTCATGCAAAGAGTTGACTCATTGGAAAAGACTCTGATGCTGGGAGGGGATTGGGGGCAGGAGGAGAAGGGGACGACAGAGGATGAGATGGCTGGATGGCATCATTGACTCAATGGACATGAGTCTGAGTGAACTCCGGGAGTTGGTGATGGACAGGGAGGCATGGTGTGCTGTGATTCATGGGGTCCCCAAGAGTTGGACAGAACTGAGCGACTGAACTGAACTGAACTGAAGGTAAGAATCAGAAATCAAAAAATTAAATCACTAGTAACTGAAAAATCCAATGTAAGAAGTCAGTTTCCTTAGTCCAAATTTGGTGAACGTAACTTTTTCCAGAAAATATTCTTCTATTTATTTCATAACAGAAAGAATATCTGTAGTGAAAAGTCCCCAGTTGTTATCCCAATTAGTTCAATGGCTCGCACTGTAACCTCATCACAAAGTAACCAAGAATTAACACTGTTTTCATTTAAATATCTATGCAATACAATTTTGCAGTGGAAATTCATCTCACACCCTTCTAATTTAGAATAGAATCAATGACTACCTCACATATGATCGTTTCGTCCCTTTATATATATTTCAGTTTGTTGAGGACAAAGAAGAGTAAGGTACTAGAGTCTCTAGGAACGACTTGGACTGTGAATACAGTTGCATGTTGATAGCTACAGTTGTCTCCTGGTTTTATGAGGGTACTTTTCAATTCCCACTGTAAAAATGTTCAAATGACAGTCTTTTCAGAATCAAAAATACACCCACTCAAGCTAGTCAGGTTCAGAGTTCCAGCCTCTCTCACTATGTATTTTAGCTCTCACTGGGATCTGCTACTGCTCTGCTGTCATGAGTTCTTAAAAGTTTAACCTGCGCTCTGTTTGAAACCACTTTGGCCTGTGGAACATATCACTATCGTGCAAGATACAGAGGTCTCCCAGCAGGGGTGCTGGTGTGGATAGAACATACAATCTAATTTGTACAAGCAATCCTATAATCAGTTCTATTATTTACAGTCTATAAAATGAAATAAGATGACATGAAATAAAGATAAAATGGAAATGATATCCAGTGCAATGTAGTAAATCTGTACTTTGGAACCAAATCTTCTAGGTCCATACCCTAAAAACTCTCATGTGTGTGGTCAAGGGAAATTTACCTGTGCTTGCTTTCTCACTGGTATAATTAAAATCATACTTCCTCACAGCTTTGTTAGGAGACTTCAATTCAATACAATTCAGTTGCTCAGTCGTGTCTGACTCTTTGCGACCCCATGAATTGTATCACGCCAGACATCCCTGTGCATCACCAACTCCCGGAGTTCACTCAAACTCACATCCTTCAAGTCGGTGATGCCATCTAGCCATCTCATCCTCTGTCATCCCCTTCTCCTGCCCCCAATCCCTCCAAGCATCAGAGTCTTTCAATGAGTAAACTCTTCACATGAGGTGGCCAAACTATTGGAGCTTCAGCTTTAGCATCAGTCCTTTTAAAGAACACCCAGGGCTGATCTCCTTCAGAATGGACTGGTTGGATCTCCTTGCAGTCCAAGGGACTCTCAAGAGTCTTCTCCAACACCATATTTCAAAAGCATCAATTCTTCAGTGCTCAGCTTTCTTCACAGTCCAACTCTCACATCCATACATGACCACAGGAAAAACCATAGCCTTGACTAGATGGACCTTTGTTGGCAAAGTAAAGTCTCTGCTTTTCAATATGCTATCTCGTTTGGTCATAACTTTCCTTCCAAGGAGTAAGAATCTTTTAATTTCATGGCTGCAGTCACCATCTACAGTGATTTTGGAGCCCAGAAAAATAAAGTCTGACACTGTTTCCACTGTTTCCCCATCTATTTCCCATGAAGTGATGGGACTGGATGTCATGATCTTTGTTTTCTGAATGTTGAGCTTTCAGCCAATTTTTTCACTCTCCTCTTTCACTTTCATCAAGAGGCTTTTTAGTTTCTCTTCACTTTCTGCCATAAGGGTGGTGTCATCTGCATATCTGAGGTGATTGATATTTCTCCCAGCAATCTTGTTTCCAGTTTGTGCTTCTTCCAGCCCAGCGTTGCTCATGATGTACTCTGCATATAAGTTAAATAAGCAAGGTGACAATATACAACCTTGAGATATTCCTTTTCCTATTTGGAACCAGTCTGTTGTTCCATATCCAGTTCTAACTGTTACTTCCTGACCTGTGTATAGGTTTCTCAAGAGGCTTAACCAGATAATATTTCTGAAGTTCTTAGAAAAATACTTGACATATAGTACCTCATAATTAGATTCTAAATTTTAAAATTAACTTTATTTTTTTAAGTTTTTATTTTATTTTTATTTATTTTTTTAATTTTTATTTTTACTTTATTTTACTTTACAATACTGTATTGGTTTTGCCATACATTGACATGAAATAGACATCTTTGAAATTACCTTCCCATAGGATTGCAAGACAATATTCTACGAAAAAAAAAAAATAATTGCATTGTGACAAAATAATTCTGTACTAAATGGATTTAGGTAACACCACATTAACTATATTATGTGTATTTTTGTCTGATGATTTATTACAGATATTAATAATAGCTTATAAATATTGCAGGTCAGGAAGAGGGGATAGAACATGCATTGTATACTAGTTTGTCTATGAAATTCTCTTTATTCATGAAGATTCCATTCATATCTCCCATAACTCATCCCTTAATTAACACAGGTTGGTAGATTTTGTCTTAAAATATTGTGCTAATGAGGAATGTTCCTATTTTTCATGCTTCTATAATTTAGATCTATAAATTATAAAAATTTAGCAAATTTTGCTATTTAATTATATCTCCCACACAGTATATACATTATGAATAATGCACTTGCAATGCATAAAAGATAGTATAGTTTAGAAATTATATTCAGTTACAACATTGAAAAAAATTCTCAAAGCAAGAAGTATTCTGGTTACCTAGATACCAGTAGAAGTTGACTAGAGTCCAAAACAACTGAGGAAGCACAATATATCAAGTTAATTCTAATCTCTTTCACATCTTATTTGGGGAAAAAAAAAATGACTATGACTTTTGAAATGTTTTATAAGGGAATAATTAAAAAGTTATAATTCAATAATGATTACAGGTCTAGAATGCTAAAGAAGTAATAGCAAATTTTGGTATGAAGATTGCATGTTACAGTTTTTTCCTGACTTCACTTAAGCTGACCAGAAACTTGCATTTATATTAGCATTATTCATCAAGAAGAGCTGGAACACTGAAATTTCTACTTTAGTTCATTTACCAACAATAAATTGTCTACATTACAATTATAAAGCATATCATGAAATAAGGACTTCTTGGGTGGCCCTGAAGTGGTAAAGAACCCACCTGGCAATGTAGAAGACTGAAGAGATGCAGGTTTGATCCCTAGGTTGGGAAGGTCAGATGGAAGAGGGCATGGCGACCCACACGGGTATTCTTGCCTGAAGAATCCATGGACATGGACAGAGGAGCCTTGAGGGCCAAGTCAGTGGAGTCACAAAGAGTTAAACACAACTGAAGTCACTAAGAGTGACTTGGCACAGCAGATACAGCATCATAAAATAAAATTATTTAATTATTTTAAAAAGCCTCTTATAAGCATATTTGACTAAAATTTATACTTTTATGTTTATCATGACTGCATTTAAGAAAACAAGTTTACTAATCATTTAATATATGTGGTACTGTACATTATGTTTTTTATAAAAGTTAAATAAAATAATACATTAATATGTGCACGTATGTATATATATATTTGTATATGATTGTTTGATAGCATAGCTTATAGAATATTTTATAATAGTTACATTTGATTTTTACAAAAACTCTACAAATCTTTCATGGCATTATGAACAGTTATTTAGATAAATAAGATTCAATTATTTGATTCTTTGTCTAGAATTCTGCAAGGCAGTTGAAAGTCACTTTATTGTAACTTGTATATGAAAATGCTACATCATATGGACTGTGATAATCTGTAAGATTCTGGTTTTTAATCTAGGCATTTATTATCATTAATAATTTTTATTCAAGGAAAGCAGTTTTTGGCATAATGAGATTCATCAACTTAATAAGAATTATCTATCACATTAGATTTACTGAGATAATTTTGTCAACTTGTTTTTGCTACTATTTATTGATATAAATAATTTACTGGGAAATAGCATTTAATTGTGCATTTTTAAAGGCATAATGAGCTAATCTGTTAGCAGCCAATAGTTTTATTATGGTAACCAAGTTTTGTTATAGTATCCAAACAGTATAAAGTGTAAGAAATAAAATTTACATATTTGATTTTGTAATAGGTAGATTTCATAGTTTTATTTGGAACGGTGTGATTTTGTAAAATAGTAAAGTCAGAACTAGCTTATCTTTTTTTTAAACCTTCTATGGATCTATTGTTGTTGTTGTTCAGTCACTCAGTCTTGTCTGGCTCTAAGTGACCCCATGGACTGTAGCATGCCAGGGTTTCCTGTCCTTCATTATCTTCAAGAGTTTGCTCAAACTCATGTGCATTGCATCACTTTTGTCATCCATCTCATCCTCTGTCACCCTCATCTTCTCTTGCCCTCAATCCTTCCTAATATCAGGATCTTTTCCAATGAGTCAGCTCTTCAGATTAGGTGGCCAAAGTATTGGAGTTTGAGCTTCAGCATCAGTCCTTCCAATGAATATTCAGGATGATTTCCTTTAGGATTGACTGGTCTGATTTCCTTGCTGTCCAAGGGATTCCCAAGAATCTTCTCCAACACCACACTTTGAAAGCATCAATTCTTTGGCACTCACCTTTACAGTCCAACTCTCACATCCATACATGACTACTGGAAAAAACCATAGCTTTGATTAGACAGACCTTTGTTGGCAAAGCAATGTCTCTGCTTTTTAATATTCTGTCTAAGTTGATCATAGCTTTCCTTCCAAGGAGCAAGTGTCTTAATTTTATGACTGTGATTTTGGAGCCCTTCTAAAGAAAATCTGTCACTGTTTCCACTTTTTCCCCTTTTATTTACATAAAGGGATGGGACCAGATGTCATATTAGTTTTTTGAATGTTGAGTTTTAAGACAATTTTTTCACTCTCCTCTTTCACCCTCACCCTCAAGAGGCTCTTTAGTTCCTCTTCATTTTCTGCCTTTAGAATGGTATCGTCCTCATATCTGATGCTATTGATATTTCTCCCAGAAACCTTGTTTCCAGCTTGTGATTCCTCCAGCCCAGCATTTTGCCTGATGCACCTGGAATATAATTTAAATAAGCAGGGTGACAAAATACAGCCTCTAGGTATTCCTTTCCCAATTTGGAACCATTGTTCCATGTCCCATTCTAACTGTTGCTTCTTGATCTTCAAACAGGTTTATCAGGAGCCAGGTAATGTGGTCTGGTATTCCCATCTCTTTAAGAATTTTCCACATCTTGTTGTCAATGGGTTTAATGTAGTCAATGCAGCAGAAGTAGATGGTTTTCAGGAATTCCGTTGCCTTTCCTATGATCCAACAGATGTTGGCAATTTGATCTCTGGTTCTTCTGCCTTTTCTAAATTCCAGAACACCTGAAAGTTCTCAGTATGTGGTAGTGGTGTGCGGTGTGTGGTAGTTTGAACATTCTTTGCCATCGCCTTTCTTTGGGATTGGAATGAAAGCTGACCTTTTCCAGTCTTGTGGGCATTGCTAAATTTTCCAAATTTTCTGGCATATTGAGTCCAGAACATTAACAGCATTATCTTTTAGGATTTTAAATAGTTCAGCTGGAATTCCATCCCCTCCAATTCACTCTTTTTGTTGTAAAGCTTCCCTTATTTTGTGCATTGGCAGTTTTTCTACATTGCCATGAACCACTTCATGCTCTGTCCTTATGGTTGAAAGGCAGGGCCCACATGATTGACTTCTGTACTATACTGTCAGTTGGATATAATTTTTAATTTTGTACTATTTGGACATTCCATCTTCTATCTATTGTCATTATTTCCAGAAAGGTCAGTTTCTTTGACTACACTTTCCTGATTTTGTTTTCCCTCTTATGGCTCCACCAAATGTATTTTCACTCTGCTTCTCTGACGTTTCAGTCTCTATCCACTCTGAAAATATTGATATAATTAACAGCTCATTTCTAGCACATCTACTTGACATAGATTTCTGAGGCAGAAAATACCCTCTTCTCTGGATGTACATCATGAGAAACGTTGGACTGGAAGAAACAAGCTGGAATCAAGATTGCCAGGAGAAATATCAATAACCTCAGATATGCAGATGACACCACCCTTATGGCACAAAGTGAAGAAGAACTAAAAAGCCTCCTGATGAAAGTGAAGGAGGAGAGTGAAAAAGTTGGCTTAAAGCTTAACATTCAGAAAACGAAGATCATGGCATCCGGTCCCATCACTTCATGGGCAATAGATGGGGAAACAGTGGAAACAGTGTCAGACTTTATTTTTGGGGGCTCCAAAATCACTGCAGATGGTGACTGTAGCCATGAAATTAAAAGACGCTTACTCCTTCGAAGAAAAGTTATGAGCAACCTAAATAGCATATTCAAAAGCAGAGATGTTACTTTGCCGACTAAGGTCCGTCTAAGCCAAGGCTATGGTTTTTCCAGTAGTCATGTATGGATGTGAGAGTTGGACTGTGAAGAAGGCTGAGAGCCGAAGAATTGATGCTTGTGAATTGTGGTGTTGGAGAAGACTCTTGAGAGTCCCTTGGACTGCAAGGAGATCCAACCAGTCCATTCTGAAGGAGATCAACCCTGGGATTTCTTTGGAAGGAATGATGCTAAAGCTGAAACTCCAATATTTTGGCCACCTCATGTGAAGAGTTGACTCATTGGAAAAGACTCTGATGCTGGAGGGATTGGGGGCAGGAGGAGAAGGGGACGACAGAGGATGAGATGGCTGGATGGCATCACTGACTCGATGGTCATGAGTCTGAGTGAACTCCGGGAGTTGGTGATGGACAGGGAGGCCTGGCGTGCTGCAATTCATGAGTTCGCCAAGAGCCGGACACAACTGAGCGACTGAACTGAACTGATATGCTAGAAGTTCATAATGCACATGTTCAACACAAATATCTCTTCAACCACTTACCCACAATTCAAACATGTTACAAGTAAAACTAAGTAACATTTTATTCAATAATTATTCATTCCAGGGCTCATCATCTCATAAAATGGTAATAAATACATGTCTAAACATTTAGATTCATCTTTATGCTATCTTATTTCTCCACTTCTAGTCTGTCATCAAGCTGTTACAATCAGCTCCCAAATATCTCTCCCACCTGTCCAATTAGTTCCCTATCTACTGTTTATGATAGTCTTGCTCCCCTTCAATCAATTTATCTCCAAGATGATGAGATTCTATTTTTAAAAATGTAGATTGAATCACAATTCTCCTGAAAGTCATCTAATGATTTCCCTTTATATAGAGAATAAAGATCTGGTTACTTACTATGACTTTCAGAATAACTCATTCATAATTGTGACATATGTCATGTTCCAGACTCTGGATATCTTCTAATACATTATTCTGTCTTACTTTCAGGTTTTCACCTACATATAGAACTCGGAACCTTTTACTTCATTTCTCTCCTGATTGGCATTGCTCCTACATTTATGGTACTGTCAGATCAAGCATGCTTCCCCTTGAAGTAAGTGAGGAAGAATAGAGGTAGAGTTAACATAGAAAAAGTGGTTCAGTTGAGTTCGATAGTGATACATTCATAAGGTTATGCTATTACCCATATATTTGAAGTGTTCTTTATGAGCTATTTAGCCTTTGGGAGAAAAGAGTGACCATAATCAGTGCTTTCATTGGCTTAATACATACAAATTTTTCAGATTGGCTGTCTAATCTAAACTATGCCAAACACTAAAGCAATGGATTCAGAGCATTTTCTTTAAAAAGGAATCGATGTCATGTTATTATGTTTCTTATCAATATATCTTAAAAGCTTAACAAACCTAATTTCTGGTCAGATACTCTCATATAAAGCATGCCCTGAATAGAAGCTGATTTCTACTATTAATCGGTTCGCAGTGGAAACAATTAATTGCCAAATATGCATAAAGTGAAATGATAAGACTGATTATCAAATGACTTTTGTTGCTATTGTTATTATGCAGCACCTTTTAAATGTAAAATGAAATATTTTAAATATTGATTAAAGAAATATTTTTTCTAAATTTTGTATTATAATTTGTTACACTTGTCTCTTGCCTTTTTTTAACATTTAAACAGGAGGCTTCAACTATCTGAGCACTAAGTTAGAATATAAAAATAAAATTTATCTCTAGCTTGTAATAGTATTTGGACTAACACTCAAGTAGATAGGTGGATGAAAAATGTGAATCCCATAATTTTGCTTCTGTTGTATTCTGATTAGAGTTTATGTTTTGATTTCAACCTTAAGAAATCCCTCTTTGTTTTTTGAAATAAAATTATAGAACTGTAGGTCATTAATTCACTTGGTTGCCATTTTTGTCTTGCTTGATGACATTCCAAACTGTGGGTTCATAATCTTGTGATTTATCAGAGTTTCAACTTTTTGAGATGGCTGACTCTGAAATATTTGTCTTCAGATTCAAATCTATATCCTGTTTTCTGTCTCATTGTTTTTATCTTTCAAGTTTTGCAAAGTCCCTATTATTATTAAGAAACACATGAAGGCTCACCCAAACCTCCCTTGTATTTTCTGTCCTTCTTTTCCTACATGAAATACATGGTTCTTTTATTATTATATATATAATGCATTTATACAATAATTTAAAGTTTGAAAACAAAGTTAAAATTTCTATAAGCCATCTCTTTCAGTTCACATATAGATATCCACAGAAACAGTTTATTTAATTTCTATAAGCATTACAGATTCTGAAATTCACTCAGTCGTGCCCGACTATTTGTGACACCATGGACTGCATAGTCCATGGAATTCTCCAGGCCAGAATACAGGAGTGGGTAGCCTTTCTCTTCTCCAGGGGATCTTCCCAACCCAGGGATTGAACCCAGATCTTCCGCATTGCAGGTGGATTCTTTACCAGTTGAGCCACAAGGGAAGCTCAAGAATACTGGAGTGAGTAACCTGTCCCTTCTCCAGCGAATCTTCCCAACCTGGGAATCAATCCTGGGTCTCCTGCATTGCAGGCAGATTCTTTACCAATTGAGCTCTCACTTACAAGTGCTAGAAGTTTATAAAAGTAGTACTTTACCTTCCATATGTCAGATAAAGAGCCACATTGCCAAAGAGTAACTTGCTGGTGTAGAATATAAACTTTGGTCATTTTTGTTTGTATGTTTTTACTTTGTTTTAATTCATTTTTTAATTGGAGGAAATTGTTTTACAATGATGTGTTGATTTCTGCTGTACAGCAATGCAATTCAGCCATAGCTATACATACACTCCTTCCCTCTTAAGCCTCCCTCCCATCCTCTCCTCCCGCCCCTCTAGGTCATCACAGAGTGCCAAGCTGGGCTCCCTGTGCTATAGAACAACTTCTCACCATCTATAAGGTAGTGTATATATGTCGATGCTACTTTCTCCTTTTGTTCCACTCTTTTCTTTCCTCACTGTGTTGACGAGTAAGTTCCCTATATCTGCATTTCATTTTGGATGCCTAAAAACAATAATCTTTTTCTCAAAGCAAGCTCATATTTACAGCTTTCTTTTGAATAGATTGCATGAAAACCTTTTAGGATAGTCAGATTTAGAAGTACAAAGACTTTTTGGGTTAGTTTGCTTCCATACCTCTCATTCTCAGCACTTTAATGTGATTCTATATTAGATGGTTATATTGGAAGTCCACAAGAAGCAAAAGGGGACATGTAGGTACTTTGCTAAAAATAGACAAAAGAAACAGTGGAAACACTGTCTCAGATTCAACTCTTATAGATTCTACTTTGGAAATTTCTATTTAATCAATTTTATTCCTCACGTTATCAATGCAGTCAACTTCCTTTCCTACTTTTATGTGGCAATCATTAAATCTTCTTATTCTATGCTTGATATTTTTCTTGCATATGGAGATTTAGTCTCATCCCATAAGAGCTACATTGGATCATTTTATTTTCTGTGTCCAATAAACCATTCCTGGAAGTAATGTGTGACTCTTCTGGGCAGACCCTTAAGAGCTGTTCACTTTATTCTGGCTTTCCTGCCTCTGTAACCATGGTAGCATGTTTGAGATGAAGCCTTTGTATGCCTGAATCTCTGAATAATTATGATAAGCAGAGAATTTTTTTTGACCTATGATAGAAATGGGGTATAAAGAAATAATTTTTTGTTTTAATCCATTGAGATTGGTATTTGTTTTGTTCTTTTCACAGTCATATATTCAAATCTTTACTGAATTAGAGTTTCCATACCAACCTCCATTCTCTACTTATTCAACTTTTTTATACATAATCATCTCAATCATCTCTCTAAACCTCGGCTCCCACCGACTTCAAAATACTATGTATTTCCTCACTACTTGGTAAGTTGAATACAAAATTTTTGGCTCTAAATTTGAGATTTTTATATCCTCATCAATGCCACTTTGGCAGAAGTTGTAAAATATTTGGATATGTTGGATAAAAGCAGAAAAGAAACAAATCACAATTTGACAAGTTTTAATTCTGCAACACTTGTTGAAAATGGGAGAAAACTTACAAGCATGGTGTACAAGGCTGACCTAGTCAACAGAAGGATTATTCTCACAATAGAATCACTGCTGTTGGAAAAAATATTACTGTCTTAGTTTGTTTATGTTGCTACAACAAAAATACTATCGATTGTGTGGCAGAAAGGTTCCAGATAATACTAGCACATCAAAAGATTACAGAGACATGCAAATTAAGCAAAATGGGTAAAATTTTAGAGAAACTCAACAAAAGAAAATGTATTATTTTATGAAGATCTTTTCTTTTCTTCAAGTATTACCTTCTTAAACTCCTAGTTAATGTTTCTAAAAAGTCAGAAATTTTTATTTCAATTTGCTCTCTTTTCTAAAAGGTTTTTCTAATCACAGATAGGGATTTATTTACTCTTTTATCAGTTCTTTAGCATTCTGTTTATAGCTGTCATCATATTGTTCCATTGACAGTCTTGTTGTAATACATGTTCGCTGTATTTCCTTTACAAATATTTTCTAGTTTTTGAGTGGTTAACATATATTAATCTTTTCCCAGTCAAATCCAGTAACTTGCTTATTGTTAACCTTTAATAAATTTCTACAAACTGATAATAGTGGTTGAACTAATCATCTGCATTTTAATAAAAAATAGTATACCATGATATCTTCCTTTTGCAGCTGGGATTTAGTCTCCAGTCTCCATCATTTTCTGTGTATTAAGTAGATGACGTAAACGGGCTGTGTCATCCACTACCTATGCAGAGTCATCAAGAATGAGGTTGGTGCCTTATGAAAGACACCTAGAGTGTTCCCGTTTCCCTTCTGCCATGCCAGGACACAGGGGAAAGAGGGCTGTCTAGGAACCAGGAAGCAAAAGCTCACCAGACATGGAAGGTGATCCGGTGGTTTGATCTTGAGCTTTTCAGCCTTCAGAATTGTGAGAAATAAATGTTGGCTTTTTCTAAGTCTCTCACTTCTATGGCAACAAATTAAGACAGAAATCCGTACCAAGAAGTGAGTATATAAATATACACTCACTATAACAAACACCAAAAAAATGTAAAAGTGACTTGGGAACTGCTGGTTGAAGCTGAGGCCAGAAAAGTTTTGAGGTGCGTGACAGAGCTTATCATACCATAAACAGAACTTTAAAGGAGATTCTGGTAATAGCTCAGAAAGAGAAGAAGACAGCTGTGGTGAAAGCCTTAGTCTTAGAGAACACATGAAAGTGAAATGAAAGTGAAAGTAGTCAGTCACTCAGTTCTGTCCGACTTTTTGCAAACTCATGGAGTGTAGCCCACCAGCATCCTCTGGCCATGGAATTCTCCAGGCAAAATACTGGAATGGGTAGCCATTCCCTTCTCGAGGGGATCTTCCTGACTCAAGGATCAAACCTAGGTCTCCTACATTGCAAGCAGGTTCTTTACCATTCGAGCCACCAGGGAAGCATAATCCTAAACAGAATATCAATAGAAATATGGACAATAAAGGCCACTCTGATGAGAGCTCAGATGGAAATGAGGAGCGTGTTTGACACTGGGGGAAAGGTGTTTCTTGTTATAAAGTGGAAAATAGCTGTATTGTGTTCATGGCCTGGTGTTTTGTGGAAGGTAGAAATTACAAGAAATGAAACTGGATGTTTGGCTGAAGAAATCTTTAAGTGTTGAAGGGAAGACCTGGTTTTTCCTGAAAGCTTATCATGAAATGTGAAATGAGAACGATGACCTGAAGATGAAATTGTGAGTCAATAAGGAAATAGAACTATAACTTTTGGACAATTCTCTTGAAGGGCTTCCCAGGTGGTTCAGATGATGACGATTCCTCCTGCAATGTGGGAGACCTGGGTTCAATCCCTGGGTTGGGAAGATCCCCTGGAGAAGGGACCAAATACTCTCTACAGTATTTTTGCCTAGAGAATTCCATGGACAGGGGAGCCTGGCTGATTACAGTCCATGGGGTTGCAAAGAGTCAGACAGGACTGAGGAACTAAGCACAGCTTGAAGGAATGAGAAAACCTGTTTGGGAGAAAACACTGAGAGTGGGGCCACGTGACTGTTAAAAGATTAGATCCTCTCAAGGGAAGGCAGGGACTGCTTTCCAAAGCAATGGAAGGATAACCCAAAGGCAATTCAGAAATTACCAGGACTGCCCCTCTTCTCAGGGGCTCTGAGTTTAATGTTCAGTGGGCAGACAGGTTTCAAAGGAGAGACTGCTGGCACTTATGGAACAGGTCCTTCCGGCACCATCTCCCGTGGCAGGCTCCACTTCTTGGGTCTGAAGCAACCCCGGGTTGGCTTTACTGGCTTTAGTGAAGAACAGGCACAGTGGCCACCTCCCCAGAGGGAGCAGGTAGCAACCTTTGTCAGTGTCTTCAGTGCTTTCTCTGTTGGCACACAGAGCATAGCTGTGCCATGGAGGTAAGGCTGCCTTGACCTAGATTGCAGCCGGTGGTGCCCCTGCAGAGAGCCCTGGAGAAGTCAAAGCCAGCTCATAGAGTCCAAATCAAGAGTTCCCTTCTGCCCTGGGGAAATGCAGGTGGGAGGTTTCACTTGGAAGAACAGCAGAAGCCAAATTAGAAGAATTGCAGGCAAAAGACTCCAATCCCTGAGCAAATATTAAAAAAAAAAAAAAAAAAAAAAGACTCCAATCCCTGAGAGCTAAGGAGGTAGGACCACAGCCCCAGCTGATATTATTTTTGAACCTGAAGATTTAACATTGTTTGTTCTGTTACATTTTAGATTTATCAAAATCACTCCTTTCTCTTACTCCTTCATTCTGATTTCTCCCTTTTGGATTAGTAATGTCTATCCTAACCCTGTTTCACAATTATGCTTTAGAAGTACTATGCCAATTCACAGCTGTGGAGGAACATGCTTCCGGAATTATACCTTGAGTCTCACCCATTTTGACCTGGATGGCACTTCGATTAGACTTTGGACTTTAGACTTTTGAGCTGAGGCTAGAACAAGTTAAGACTGGAAAGTATTTCAATTGAATGAATGCTTTTTGTGTATGAGAGGGACATGCATCTGTGGACCCGATACCAGAAGGCTAGAGACAATAGTTGTGTCCCCCCATAATTCATATTCTGAAACCTAGTCCCAAAGTGATGTTATTTGGAGGTGGAACCTTCCAGTGATTAGGTCAGGAGGGCAGAACCTGTCTTCACTATGAAGACCCAATGAGAAGATGGCCATCTATGAACCAGGAAGTGGCTGTCACCGGACACCAGATCTGTTGATGCCTTGATCTTGGACCACCAGCCTCTAGAAATTGAGAAATAATCAATTTCTGTTGTTTACAAACCACTCTGTCTATGGCATCTTGTCAGAGCAGTGCAAACAGACTTAGACACCTTGAAAGAATATCAAAGTAAGAGTGAAGAGTGGTTTACCCATGTATTTCGCTTACTCTCTGTGTGACCACTATGGGCTGGCTGCGTTCCTGTGTGAAGTTTATTACTTCAAGTACACTGAAGTACGCTGTACTTCACAAGGACAGTGTACTTCACAAGTACATTGTTCTACATTTCTGGATTCTAGTAATGGGAGGTCCCCTGTCCTCACGAAGTCAGTCACAGCACCATGTTGCTAAACAACAGTTAATGCACTATCTTCTCCCTGCTCAATAACTCATCTACTCTTTGTAAATGACCCCCTGAATTATCCCATTAATTATCTTACTGTGGGTGGGCTCTCTGTTTTATGATAAGTTGCTGGCTGATACAAGTTTAGCTAAATATGGTTCAGTTGCTGAATATTTAGAGTTAAAATGGTCTCCATAGGAAAATATTTCATAAATTTGAGACACATATTTATATCATTTGGACTTCCCTGGTGGTTCAGACGGTAAAGAATCTGCCTGCAATGCAGGAGACCTGGGTTCAATCCTGGGGTCAGGAAGATCCCCTGGAGAAGAGGATGGTAACCCACTCCAGTATTCTTGCCTGGCAATCCCGTGGAAAGAGGGGCCTGACGGGCTACAGTCCATGGGGTTACAGAGAGTCAGATACGAAGCGATTAAAACACACAAATATACCATATTGGGTAAATATATCTGGGGGACAGAATGATAAATTAAATATGGAAAAATGCTGTTAATAGTGTTTAACTTACTGTTAAAATGTTTAAATATTAATAAAATCACATCTAAGATATCATCCATAGGTATATTTCTACTATAAAAATAGTACCAAACCTTAGAGTGAGGCAGCAGTCTCTATGAAACTTGAAAATGAGAATCAAGAACTTAGTCACACTTTCATTTGTCATGTGTCTGTGACATATCCTATTCCTTTTTCAGTTGTACTACAGGTCTCAACTTCTCTCAATAAATCTAGCTACAGTGATCAACTTTTTGGGAAATTTTAAGCACATCTTTTTAATATACAAATCCAAAAATGATTGTCATTAAAATAAAAGAGCCATTATCTTTCTATTAGCTGCACCATTCTATCTCATCACAGAGGAGGTCAGAATGTAATGAAATGTCTTACACCTCAGGTTTTGAATGAGACAGCAGAGAGATTAAGAACGAGAGGACCATGATGCATTTCATATCAGAAAATATATTCACAAGGGATCTTCAAATTTGTCCTTTGGGGTTATATAGTTTTACTAAAAGGCTCAGGTACAGTTGCTTCCTTTTCTACTGTCAGAGGTAAGAAGTTATATCTTGTCTGAACACAAAAAAGAAAGAAAGAAACTCCACCTCTTTTAAACTCTTTTAAGGACACTGTTTCTTTCTATCTACAGATATACACTCACTTAGCAATGGGAATTATGATACATTTTGCCTATTTATTCCCTGATAACAATGTTTTGAATAGCAATGAGTGAATTTAGAATTTATGATAATCTTTAGAATACTTTATATGCTCACTACAGTTGTTACAATTCACCTATTATTTAAATATTTCAACTTTTGAGTGTGGGTATGGCTGTCAATCTAGTTAGTAATATCTTGGTTCCCAAATCAACTTTAAGTTTATTTAAAACAAGAACCTCTATTATATTTTATTTAACTCAATATTTCATCTGACAAGCACAGTTCACATACAAGAAAACAATGGTCCATAAAAATATTAATAATGATAATATTTGTTGAATCATCTGTGTGTATTAAATTTTAATTAGCAATATACTTATTTATTTTAATCCTTATTTCAACCCTATGAAAAAGTTATTTTATTTCAGAAATACTAGGATGTTTTAATTAAGAATTATAGATCATTGAGATTTGGAAACTTGACCATTTTCACATAGTTAACAAATGAAAAAGCCTGTAGTTTCAATACTATAGTATTGACAAATATTTGATAGAACTATTAGAAAAAACTGGTATATTTTACTCCATTTCTCCAGAGAGTGGGACTAATCAATGACTCTTTTTTTTGCCTCATTGACCAGTGATAAAATCCATGCCCCCTGCAGTGGGCACACAGGCTTAACCACTAGACTGCCAGGAAGGTCCCATCTTTGACTTATTAAAAAACAAACAAATAAACCCCCACATTTTCTCAGCTAAAACTTTCCTAATCATTTGTAAATGTCATGTCATGTCATGCGTTTGATCCCATGATTAGCTGATCTTAATAAATTAAGTGCTGTTACAATGTATATGGGAAGCTTGCTTGTATCTCAGATGATAAAGAATCTGCCTATAATGCAGGAAGTGAGCGACTGAGTGAAGTCACTCAGTCGTGTCCAATTCTTTGCAACCCTGTGGACTGCAGCCTACCAGGCTCCTCCATCCAAGGGATTCTCCAGGCAAGAATACTGGAGTGGGTTGTCATTTCCTTCTCCAGCGGATCTTTCTAACCCAGGGATTGAACCTGGGTCTCCTGCATTGCAAATGTTAATTCAGGAAACCTGGGTGCAATTCCTGGGTGGGGAATATCCCCTGGAGAAGGGAATGGCAACCCACTCCAGTATTCTTGCCTGGACAATCCCCATGGACAGAGGAGCCTGGCCGCCTTACAGTCCATGGGGTCACAGAGTCAGACACAACTAAGCGGCTAACACTTCATAATATATGTGTGATCTCATTTACTTAAAACTTAAGAAAATAAATATTAATCGACCTCAATTGTTCTTAATAGCAACATTTCAGAGATTCAGCTGTTTCTGTAAGACATCAATTCAGCTATAACACAATTATTATAATATTTACAAGTATTTGCACATATCTTGATCTCTATTTTACAGCAATATAATGAAAATATAGCAACTTGAATTCAGTGCTTTCATCAGATATCTGATGATCACATAAGAAAATATTTTGTTGAGAATGATGAAAGATAAGAATATACTGCATATTGTCTTCTGAATTATTTTAAAAGACTTAACTTACAACTAAAAATTATTATATTATTCAGTATTATTTAAAACAACCTTTGTATTAAAACAATTGATAAAAAGTATACTCTATGTCTTTTATTTTCTCAAAACTATTAACATTCATCAATATTGTAAGCAGATAGATTTTCAGTATTATTTATTTATAATAATATGTAATTTAATATGATCATTTATTTCACTTTAGAGTTAATAACATTTGGTATTCCTTCCTTCATTAGGATTAAAATACACAGAACCAAATATAAATAATATATGTTCAATGTAAAATCAACTTTCTCAATGGGATATTTTCCTAGCTCAGTTCATCCAAACACCTGGGGTACTGGGTTGTACAGATGCATCGAGAGAGGGCCATACAATGTAATTGTTAGAAGCTGGAACACAAATTCCCAACTTCTATTTATGTATCTATAAAACTAATAACTGTCTTTTAATACTGGGCAGTATAAATTATTTTGTTAAAGCTATTTAAAATTTTAATTAAGTCAATAATCCTCTCCATGAATTTGTGCTATGAATAGATTCTTCTTTACTTTCCTCCCAACTTATTTTCAGATATGATTCTAATTTTCCTGCCACATTCTAAGCAATCAAATTGGAATGAGAAGCAAATAAAATAATAACAACAAATAATATCTCCTAGGGAAAGTTAATAAAAATTCTTTATTACCCTGTTGGTTGATGATAAAGAATTTTTGCTTATCTGATTGCTTTATAATTCAAAAAATAAAATGATAGAAATTTTCAGGCAGAAAAATTACTTTTTTAATGTTCCATTATCATTGCAGTTCATGACATCAGAGAATATTTATACTTTCATTTTTCTTCTGCTTCTGACTGGAATTGCAAAGATGTCTCTTTTAGTAAGACAATTAAATGTTCAGCCATAGTATAAACTATGACATGAATAACAACTGACACACAATAAGTAGTTAATTAATATCCATGCAATGAATAAGTTAATAAGCATAAAATATGACAGATCTAATATCCTACACAAAATATACTAAATATGATTGCTCTCTTTTTTTAGTCTAGTAAATTCTATTGACCTAGAGCATTATAAATCAAAGTCTATGAAAAATAAAAAATATGTGACTTTAGAATAAATGACAACCTTAACTCAATTTTACTTCTTTCATAATGTAGTATTTACAAATGCCTATTAAAATTTGTATACACTAGTCCCAATCATAGTCTAATTCAGTGATGTCTGAATGATGGCAAAGTTTGCAATTTTAATACTATACACATATTATAAAATGTGGAGAATGTAGAAAAACTTAGCTGAGAAATGAGTAGTAATTTAGATTTTCTAGAAGGTGGGAAACTAAAGGAGGATAAGAAATATTAAAACTAAGAAATAAAAGTTACAATTTGCAGCAATCTTCTATGCTTACCTTTTCTTCATTACATTCATCCTCTAGCCAGTATGCATGTATGCATGTAGTTAGTAGTCAATGAATGCTTGCTTTTTTAATTATATAACATATATTAACACAAAAATAACTGAGTAAAAAGATAGTTCAATATTTAACAGTTTTAAAATAATTATCAAAATATTTCACAAACACAGCTATTTTAGAAAATTGTTTTGTATTTAAATGTTGACGTGTCCTCTGACCTAGTAATTTCACTTCTATCTGTATATACAAATGTGGGCATAGGTGGAAAATGAAATGTATAAGAATGTTTTATAGGCATAAGTTTTGATAGTTCAAACTGTAAGCAAATCAAATATTTTAATACAATGGTTAAAATGGGTATAGTATATGTATATTATAATTATCATAAATTATTTATATGAGACTTGCAGTTATAGAAATAGATATATATGTGCAGTTACAAATAAACATATCAAAGTTATAATGGATAAATACAAAATAAAATATTCAGAACTATGTTAGTACATGATTTTTTAAATTGTTGCATTATTAATCTCAATTGCCTCATACCTCCTCAAATTGTAGGTACTATTATTAGATTCATGTGCATTTATCAAAGGCAAGAAAATGCTTGCACAAGCACATTTCTATTTCCTCTTTCTTTTTTTTTTCTCTTTCTGTACTTGGTATTCCAATCAAATTACACTATTTGACTTTCAATATTATAGAGGAGATGATCCATGGATTCACTTTACTTCCTATCTTTTTTGTTCTTCCTCATCTAATTTGTTTAAATTTGATCCATATCCACAAGGTTAGAAGACATAACATTTGCAATCCTTCTGTTGCTCTAATATTCATATTTGTTTTAATATTTATTCCTCATATAAATATATTCAATTATCACTGCTTGTCCTTTAGCTGTAATTTCCCAAGTCATTTCTTGGTTGCCTAAAGCTCATACTCCAGTAATTTCCCAAGACAGTCTCATGAACAAAAAATGAGCTCTTGCATGTTTAAAATAATTTTTATATCAGCTTTATACTTTAGAAAGTTTGAACTGATTACAAAATCCATGGATCACACATTCTTTCTCTATACAGTAGGAGTAATTCAATTGGACTGTGATTTTGAATGTTGCCGTTGAGAAAATTGAGAGAAACTGAATTATTTTCCCTCATTAAGTAAAGTTTAAAAAAAATGATTTTACTTTTTGTGTACAATGATGTTATTAACCGCTTTTCTTTAATTTTTCTAAGAACACTGAATAACATATCACTATGTAGATTCATATAATTGTATTCATAGAAGTATTGATATATAGCATAAACAAGTAGATACTCATATGAATACACTTGTATATGCACATATGTATAAATGCATATATTTGCACATAGATAAATATATACATAAATAAGAATGTACATACATTGGTATAGTACAGTAACACAGCTAAGCTAACATATACCCATTCTGCTGTAAAAATCATTATTCCTGCTCACTTAAAAGGAATAATGAAGATCTAGAAATTTGCAGAGGCAGAGAAGATGTTTGAAATATCATTATTTAAGAATGCCAAAAATGTTCTGCTTACTATTACTTAGATTGTCTTATGAAAGAGTAACACCTTTAATCCAATAATTACAAAAAAAAAATATTGGAGAGAACATAGGGCTGAGACAACTGGATTTGAATCTTATATCCAATAGTTACCTCCACAGAGTCACTTACATTCATTTCTAGGGCTCTATTTTCACTTCAATAAATAACAAAATGTAGTTCCAAATATGTGCTATGAAAAAATAATGGTCACATTGTTATCTCTAACTGGTAACTATTATTACTCTTCAATCACACTTTCACATCGAAATTTAAATTGTAGCCATATCTGAAAATGGCAGATATTTGTCAGATTCACAATAATCTAATTTTAACTGCTTATTAATTGCTATAATTATTCATGCATTGTTATAAAGCAAATATTTATTAATTTCTATTCCCTGCATACTTAAATAAGACATTGTTTTTACTTTAAATATGCTTCCAAACTCATGTGGGAGACAAAAATCAACAAAAAATTTAATCTGAGGCAATCAATTTCAATATCTATATCAGTAAAAACATCTCAGTTGTGAAAGAGAAACTCTGTGTCAGTTTTGTAAGCCTTTGGAAATGAGGTCTATACAGTTTTGCACAAAGTGTAAAGGTGATTACTAGCTCAGGGGAATAGAGAGAGCGTGTTGGGGACAGGAAGAAGATAAAAAACTAGAAATACCACAGTGATTAGTTACGGCTGGGGCATATAGGTTATGATAAGTAGAGTCATGGCATTCAATGCCATCTTCTTCATAAAAAAGTGGATATTATGCTAAAGATGAGAAGATGCTGACAGACTAAAAACATGCAGGAAGACCTGAGGTATTAAATTATGTATTTTTAAATTATCACTCTGAATTCTGAATGAGTGAAGACTGAATAGAGAGTAGCTTGGCTGTAGTCTGGGAGACTTAGTAACAGGCCATTTTAATTATTTAGACAAGAGATGACCATCAGTCAGTTCAGTCTCTCAATCCTGTCTGGCTTTTTGTGACCACATGGACTGCAGCACACCAGGCTTCTCTGTCCTTCACCATCTCCCAGAGTTTGCACAAACTCATGTCCACTGAATCAATGATGCCATCCAACCATCTCATCCTCGGTCGTCCCCTTCTCCTCCCACCTTCAATCTTTCCCAGCACCAGGGTCTTTTCAAATGAGTCAATTTTTCACATCAGGCCTTATAGAGATGACCATAAGCTTAATTTAAGGAATGGAAAATTCAGATAAAAGTAGTTGATTCCATCACATATTAATGCATGTATGTGGAATCTAGAAAATGGTACAGGTGAACCTATTTGCAGGGCAGGAATAGAGAAGATGTAAGGAATGGATGGGTGGGCACTGCAGGGGTTTGGATGACTTGGAAGATTGGAATTACCATATATATGCTGTCAAGTATAAAAGAGATAGCCAGTTTGAACTTACTACATAGTGCAGGGAGCTCAGCTCTCTACTCTATGATGACCTAGATGGATGGAGTGTGGACAGGGTAGAAGAGGGATATCCAAGAGGGAGGGAATATAAGTGTACATGTAGCTGATTCACCTTGCTGTATGGCAGAAACTAATGCAACTTTGTAAAGCAACTATACAACAATTTAAAATAAAATAAAGTAAAAAAGAAAGTAGATGATTTCAACTTGACACATTGCTGATGGTGTCTCATATAATACAACCACTTTAGAAAAGTTTTACAGTATAATATAAAGTTAAATATATATCTATCTTCGATTAAGCAATTTTATTCATAGATATTGAGCCAATTATATATATATATGCATATATACATGTGGACTTCTATATCTATTTCTCAAAACTTTTATATATGTGTGTCCATGTGTCCATGCTAATTTGCCTTAGTTGAGTCTGACTCTTTGGGACCCTATGAACTGTAGCCCACCAAGCTGTTCTGTCCATGGGATTCTCCAGGCAAGAATACTGGAGAGGGTTGCCATGCCCTCCTCCAGAGGATCTTCCTGACCCAGGGATTGAACTCTTGTCTCTTACATCTCCTGTATTGGCAGGCAGGTTCTTTACCACTAGTGCCACCTGGGAAGCCCATATGTGTGTGTGTGTGTGTGTGTGTGTGTACATATATGTATAGAACACAAAAATATTTATAAGAACATTCTTAACAACTTTATTCATAGTAGCCACAAACTAAAAACAATGGGAAGGCAAGAAAATGTATCAAGAGAAGGATAAGTAGACAAACTGTTGCATAGTCACACAATGAAATATTACTCAGCAATGAAAAGATGATACTGACATATGTAACTTAATGGATGAAATTCACATACTTTATGTGGACAAGAGAACAGATATACACGCACAAACATATAAGAATATTAGAGTATTAATTAATATGAAATATTTCAATTCCTTCAAATGTGACCCCTCATTTACTATAAAACTGTTCCCAATTTAGATATTCAGTTGTTGTAATATTCAAATAGAGCCAACAAAACAGGAAAAAAAAAATGAGTGAATTACATTAGCAAGCACACTCCAAAGGGCAAATTTTAAATATTATGGCTGAAATGCAAGTGGCTAATTTACTTAACAAAAATGTGGAGTAATAATGGGATATTAAACAGAGTCACATAAAACAAATTATTAAGACCAGTATTTCAGACAGCATGTATCTATAAGAACTAGATCATAGTATGCTCTTTGATTCTCTAGTTTCTTGTTCTCAACAGAGTTGTCAATTGTAATCATGATGCTCCCCTAAACCCAACCATGGCATGCCCTGTCTTTGAAACCTCCCCTTACCTGCATCATAATCTGATTGAATGCATCATATCATTTATCAGTGCTTTCCTAATACAAGCCTGAAGTTGCTAATTTTTTTTTGAATACTGAAAAGTAAACTTCAGTCACCTCGTTGGAGAAAATCTCTACAAGACATTTTCCCCAGTATGACCCTTGGACCTCTTCTCTGTATAGCAGTTCCCTTTCTGCACTTCTCTATATTTACTGTCTCTTCTCAATATTTTTCCTTTAAGATTCTTTATTAGGGATATTTTTTTCATGTTTGCATGTGGAAGGAGAAAACCCATTTGAAACCGCTAGCTTATACCTTTATTAAAATGTCACATTATGGACAGGTTTGTAATGAGTGCCATGGGGGAACATAATTAGATTTCAGAATTTATAGGGAATAGATAGCATATTCAAAAGCAGAGACATTACTTTGCCAACAAAGGTCCATCTAGTCAAGGCTATGGTTTTTCCTGTGGTCATGTATGGATGTGAGAGTTGGACTGTGAAGAAAGCTGAGCACCAAGGAATTGATGCTTTTGAACTGTGGTGTTGGAGAAGACTCCTGAGAGTCCCTTGGACTGCAAGGAGATCCAACCTGTCCATTCTAAAGGAGATCAGTCCTGGGTGTTCTTTGGAAGGAATGATGCTGAAGCTGAAACTCCAGTACTTCGGCCACCTCATGCAAAGAGTTGACTCATTGGAAAAGACTCTGATGCTGGGAGGGATTGAGGGTAGGAGGAGAAGGGGACAACCGAGGATGAGATGGCTGGATGGCATCACTAACTCGATGGACGCGAGTCTGAGTGAACTCCGGGAGTTGGTGATGGACAGGGTGGCCTGGCGTGCTGCGATTCATGGGGTTGCAGAGTAAGACATGATTGAGCAACTGAACTGAATTGAACTGAACTGACGAAGATTAAGTACCGATTTGTACTGAGAATTGTTCACTGTTCAAATTCTTGGGATATATAAAGATATTTAGATATGTTAATATAGTACAGAAGTCATCAGATTAGAAGTCATTGATTGGGTGATCTTGTGTTTAACAAGACAGATAGGATTGATAGTGGATGAATGGCTTGCAAGGGTCAAAGCGAAAATTGTTTAGTCTTTCTGGGATTGAGACACCAAAATGAATCTTTAATCTGATACATGAGCTTTCTGATATGTAAGTAAAGTATTTATTTTATTTAAGCCCTTGCTTCTTCAGTATAAAATGTGAATACAACTTTGCATAAATAGTTGAGAATATAGGGAAGTTAATATATGTAGAATACTTAATAAAGTATCTGGCCTATAAAAATCAAAACATGTAGTGGCAACATTTTTATTAATAATGTGTCTTTTGCTCTGTGTCTTAAATTGTCTCATATTAAATTCACCAGATACTTGATGAATCAAAGTTTTTAAAAAAATTGGAGACAGATCCTCCGTGGTACTTCTTCTATACTTTAATTCTAATCTGTATTATGAGGTTGTAGTGGCTCAAAGCTAATTTCCTTATGTTTAGTCTCTGACTTGTGTAAACAAATGTATATGTCAATGCCAGTCAAGACTTCCCTAAGATTAATCATATTCCTGTTCAAAACCTTCAATGACTCCTTATTTTTACAGTAAAATACACTTCTCCAGTTTTGCATTCATAATTTTCTGTTGAATTTATTGCCTAAAATAAATGCCCCTATTTGGTTTCTAAGGCTCCTCCTATTTAATACATATACTTTCTGCAGGCTATGTCCCATAATTTCTTGCATCTATTCCTTTACTTAATAAGTTCCCTTTATGCAGAATTCTTTTCTTTTTCCATACAAGTTAAAATCATATGTATACTGAAGCCTTCCTAATTATTAACTTGTTCCTGAAGAGCTTCCATGATCTGTAATACTGTAGTAAATCTCTCCCTAATCTAAGTATGTAATATGTAATTCCATAATATGCAATTTGTATTTTCAAACATGTAGATAATTCTAAATTTATATTTTGTGTTAAGCCATCAATTAAGCCAAGTTCCTTGAGAATGGAAACTATCGTTGATCCCTTTTTTGATTTCCTCAACTGGACCTAGATCATTTATGGATCTCAGTAACAGAATGTCAGAATATTTTTTCTGCCTCCAAGTGCTGACATCTTTCTAATATAATGCCATCTGCCCTCACAAAGCAAGGGCTTGCAATTCTACAGGATAATTGACTCAAAAATTAGAGTTGCAGGTTTCTACCATTTCTGACATTTTTAAAAAGGGATTCAGATAATCTTTCCTTAGAATATCATTCGTGGATATAAGATATCTCAGGTATTATGCCTATAAACACAAATGAAAAAACAAAACAAAAACTGAAGGTGAGAATCTGCAAATGTACTTGTCAAATGCTGCAAGGTTTGTTTTGTAAACAATTTGTGTTGCCCTCAGATCAAATATTGTCAGTACCTTTTGATCAGACTCATCCAAGGACAGTTTTTGCAGTATAACAGTTTTCTCACATATCAGTCTTGCCATCACAGGAGTACAGTGACTCACTATAAAAGCTGATCTACTGGGTTATGTCTACTCTAAATAGTACTAATTGAATGATGAAAAGACTGCCAAGAGGTGTGACACTTAAAAGGAATTATTTTGCGGACTTTGGAGTGGTTGGCCTGTAATGAAGTAGTGATCTGTGATCTATAATGGAAGCTTAATTAACATCTTCATTCATTTATGTGACTTTTACTGATTGAAATGCACATCTGTAAAGTATAGTTTAGTGATACTAGTTTAACAAGAATTTTTTGAGATAAGACCATTTTAAATGTTTTTTCCTTTGCATCTATTTCTGTTATTGGATAAACAATATCACGGTACATTCCTAAAAAGTGGAAAACATCAAGACAAACTACAAAGGCTTGATGTAGGAATATTTGATTGCCAGTGCCAGTTTCACAGCACTGTGATTTTTGGACAAGTCAATTAGTTTTTAAAATTTTGTTTTCATAAACTATAATATCATAAAAATAAAATATCTGCCTGTATTACTTTCCATAAATATACGTAAGATTAATTGAAATAACAGATGTGAGTATGTTTTAGTTTGTGAACTATAAGGTGAGGTAAATACACTGTGAATATGCTAACTAAAATTGGAACATAATAAAAACCTGTGTGTGTGTGTGCTGTTGTCTCTGACTCTCTGCAACCCCATGGACTGTAGCCCACCAGGCTCCTCTGTCCATGGAATTTCCCAGTCAAGAATATTGATAGGTTGCCATGCCTCCCTCTAGAGGATTTTCATGACCCAGGAATGAGATCCCTGGCTTTTGGGTCTTCTGCACTGCCAAGCAGAAATAGTAGAACATTTGAGACAATACTCAGTAGCTGTAAAAGTAGGTAAGCATTTTGGGTTTATTTTTAAATCATTCTCACGAATAGTACTTCTCAAGAATGTATTGAATTGTCAGTGACTGAATAAAGCAGTATAAGATAGCAGATATCAAAAAGAATTCATGTATTAGGAGAGATCAAATAAACACATGTGAAAAAAAAAATGAAACTTTAGACTTCAAAGCAAATGAAATTTTTGAGGCATGGTAATAAACTAGGCACAAAGAAGAACTCATTTTGAGTCATGATAAACCAAAGACATCAGAAGTCAATTTTATCTTGAGATAACCATTAAACTGTTTATACAACATATATTTGCCTCCTCCCAAATGAGATAATCTTATAAATAAGGAACAGAGTGTTTACAATGACCAGTGCATACTCTTGGCAGAACTCTATTAGCCTTTGCCCTGTTTCATTCTGTACTCCAAAACCAAATTTGCCTGTTACTCCTGGTATTTCTTGACTTCCTACTTTTGCATCCAGTCTACTATAATGAAAAAGACATCTTTTTCGGGTATTATTTCTAGAAGGAAGAATTCTAGTAGGATCAGTTCTAGAAAGAAGAATTCTACTAGCATCAGTTCTAGTAGGAAGTCAAGAAATACACGGAATGACAGACGAATTTGGCCTTGGAGTACAGAATGAAGCAGGGCAAAGGCTAATAGAGTTCTGCCAAGAGAACACACTGGTCATAGCAAACACCCTCTTCCAACAACACAAGAGAAGACTACACATGGATATTACCAGATGGTCAACACCAAAATCAGATTGATTATATTCTTTGCAGCCAAAGATGGACAAGCTCTATACAGTCAGCAAAAACAAGACTGGGAGCTGAGTGTGGCTAAGATCATGAACTCCGTATTGCCAAATTCAGCCTTAAATGGAAGAAAGTAGGGAAAACCACTACAACATTCAGGTATCAGTTCAGTTCAGTTCTCGCTCAGTCATGTCCTACTCTTTGCAACCCCATAAATTGGAGAACTCCAGGCTTCCCTGTCCATCACCAACTGCCAGAGTCTACCCAAACCCATGTCCATTGTGTCGTGATGCCATCCAAGCATCTCATCCTCTGTCATCCCCTTCTCTCCTGCCCTCAGTCTTTCCCAGCACCAGGGTCTTTTCAAATGAGTCAGCTCTTGGCATCAGATAGCCAAAGTATTGGATTTTCAGCTCAAGTACTTCCAGTGAATATTCAGGACTGATTTCCTTTAGGATGGGCTGGTTGGATCTCCTTGGAATCTAAGGGATTCTCAAGAGTCTTCTCCAACACCACAGTTCAAAAGCATCAATTCTTCGGTGCTCAGCTTTCATTAGAGTCCAACTCTCACATCCATACATGACTACTGGAAAAACCTTAGCTTTGATTAGATGGACCTTTGTGGACAAAGTAATGTCTCTGCTTTTTAATATGCCGTATAGGTGGGTCATAACTTTCCTTCCAAGGAGTAAGCGTCTTTTAATTTCAAGGCTGCAATCATCATCTGCAGTGATTCTGGAGCCTAAAAAAAAATAAAGTCAGCCACTATTTGCACTGTTTCTCCATCTATTTGCCATGAAGTGATGGGACCAGATGCCATGATCTTAGTTTTCTGAATGTTGAGCTTTAGGCCAGCTTTTTCACTCTCCTCTTTTACTTTCATCAAGAGGCTCTTTAGTTCTTCTTCACTTTCTGCTATAAGGGTGGTGTCATCTGCATATCTGAGGTTATTGATATTTCTCCTGGCAATCTTGTTTCCAGCTTGTGCTTCTTCCAGCCCAGCGTTTCTCATGAAGTACTCTGAATATAAGCTATATAAGCAGGATGATAATATACAGCTTTGACATACTCCTTTTCCTATTTGGAACCAGTCTGTTGTTCCATGTCCAGTTCTAACTGCTGCTTCCTGACCTGCATACAGGTTTCTCAAGAGGCAGGTCAGGTGGTCTGGTATTCCCATCTCTTTCAGAATTTTCCACAGTCTATTGTGATCCACACAGTTAAAGGCTTTCGCATAGTCAATAAAGAAGAAATAGATGTTTTTTCTGAAACTCTTGCTTTTTCGATGATCCAGCTGATGTTGGCAATTTGATCTCTGGTTCATCTGCCTTTTCTAAAACTGGCTTGAACATCTGAAAGCTCATGGTTCACATATAGCTGGAGCCTGGCTTGGAGAATTTTGAGCATTACTTTACTAGCGTGTGAGATGAGAGCAATTGTGCGGTAGTTTTTGCATTTTTTGGCGGTACCTTACTTTGAGATTGGAGTGAAAACTGACCTTTTCCAGTCCTGCAGCCACTGCTGAGTTTTCCAAATTTGCTGGCATATTAAGTCCAGCACTTTCACAGCATCATCTTTTAGGATTTGTAATAGCTCCAGTGGAATTGCATCACCTCCACTAGCTTTGTTCTTAGTGATGCTTCCTAAGGCCCACTTGACTTCACATTCTAGGATGTTTGGCTCTAGGTGAGTGTGAGTGTTCACACCATCGTGACTGTCTGGGTTGTGAAGATCTTTTTTGTACAGTTCTGTATATTCTTGCCACCTCTTCTTAATATCTTCTTCTTCTGTTAGGTCTATACCATTTCTGTCCTTTATTGTGCCCATCTCTGCATGATAATTTTGCTTGGTATCTCTAATTTTCTTGAAGACATCTCTAGTCTTTCCCATTCTATTGTTTTCCTCTATTTCTTTGCACCGATCACTGAGGAAGCCTTTCTTATCCCTTGAACTCTGCATTCAAATGGGTATATCTTTCCTTTTCTCCTTTACTTTTCACTTCCTTTCTTTTCTCAGCTATTTGCAAGTCCTCCTCAGACAGCCATTTTGCTTATTTTCATTTCTTTTTCTTGGGGATATTCTTGATTCCTGTCTCCTGTACAGTGTCACGAACCTCCATCCACAGTTCATCAGGCAGTCTGTCTATCATATCTAGTCCCTTTAATCTATTTCTCACTTCTACTGTATAATCGTAAGGGATTTTATTTAGGTCATATCTGAATGGTCTAGTGGTTTTCCTGCTTTCTTCAATTTAAGTCTGTATTTGGCAATAAGGAGTTCATGATCTGCGCCACACTCAGCTCCCGGTCTTGTTTTTGCTGACTGTATAGAATTTCTCCGTCTTTGTCTGAAAATAATATAATCAATCTGATTTCCATATTGACCATCTGGTGACGTCCATGTGTAGAGTCTTTTCTTGTGTTGTTGGAAGAGGGTGTTTGCTATGACCAGTGCATTCTCTTGACAGAACTCTATTAGCCTTTGTCCTGTTTCTTTCTGTACTCCAAGGCCAAATTTGCCTGTTACTCCAGGTATTTCTTGATTTCCTACTTTTGCATTCCAGTCCCCTATAATGAAAATGATCTCAAAATCTTTCTGGGGTGCTAGTTTTAGAAGATCTTATAGGTCTTTATAGAATCATTCAACTTCAGCTTCTTCAGCATTACTGGTCGGGGATAGACTTGGATTACCATGATATTGAAAGGTTTGCCTTGGAAACAAACAGAGATCATTCTGTCGTTTTTCAGATTGCATCCAAGTACTGTATTTTGGACTCTTTTATTGACTATGATGGCTACTCCACTTTTTCTAAGGGACTCCTGCCCACAGTAGTAGGTATAATGGTCATTTGAATTAAATTCACCCATTGCAGTCCATCTTAGTTCACTGATTCCTAGAATGTCAATGTTCACTCTTGCCATCTCCTGTTTGACCACTTCCAATTTGCCTTGATTCATGGACCTAACATTCCAGATTCCTATACAATAATGCTCTTTACAGCATCAGACCTTGCTTCTATCACCAGTCACATCCATAACTAGGTGTTATTTTTGCTTTGGCTCTATACCTTAAATCTTTCTGGAGTTCAGATTTAGGTCATTCAGGTATGACCTAAATCAAATCCCTTACAATTATACAGTGGAAGTGAGAAATAGATTCCCAGGATTAGATCTGATAGAGACAGTTCCTGAAGAACTAAGGAGAGAGGTTCATAACATTATACAAGAGGCAGGGATCAAGACCATCCCCAAGAAAAAGAAATGCAAAAAGGCAAAATGGTTGTCTGAGCAGGCCTTACAAATAACTATGAAGAGAAGTGAAAGACAAAGGGGAAATGGAAACATATACCCATTTGAATGCAGAATTCTAAAGAATAGAAAGGAGAGATAAGAAAGCCTTCCTCAGTAGTCAGTGCAAAGAAATAGAGGAAAACAATAGAATGGGAAAGACTAGAGATCTCCTCAAGAAAATTAGAGATACCAAGAAAAATTAGAGATACCAAAAAAAATTAGAGATACCAAGAAAAATCATGCAAAGATGGGAAAAATAAAAGACAAAAATTGTATAGACTTAACAGAATCAGAGGATATTAAGAAAGGGTGGCCAGAATACACAGAAGAGCTATCCCAAAAAGATCTTCATGATCCAGATGATCACGATGATGTGAACACTCACCTACAGCCAGACATCCTGGAATGTGAAGTCAAGTGGGCCTTAGGAAGCATCACTAAGAACAAAGCTAGTGGAGGTGATGCAATTCCACTGGAGCTATTACAAATCCTAAAAGATGATGCTGTGAAAGTGCTGGACTTAATATGCCAGCAAATTTGGAAAACTCAGCAGTGGCTGCAGGACTGGAAAAGGTCAGTTTTCATTCCAATCCCCAAGAAAGGCGATGCCAAAGAATGCTCAAACTACCGCACAATTGCATGCAACTCCCACACTAACAAAGTAATGCTCAAAATTCTCCAAGCTAGGCTTCAGCGGTATGTGTGCCATGAACTTCCAGATATTCAAGCTGAATTTAGAAAAGCCAGATGAACCAGAGATCAAATTGCCAACATCTACTGAATCATCAAAAAAGGAAGAGAGTTCCAGAAAAATACCTATTTCTGCTTTATTGACTAGCCAAAGCCTTTGACTGTGTGGATCACAACAAACTATGTATAATTCTTCAAGAGATAAGAATACCAGACCACCTTACCTGCCTTCTGAGAAATCTGTATGCAGGTCAAGAAGCAACAGTTAGAACTGGACTTGAAATAGCAGACTGGTTCCAAGTTGGGAAAGGAGTATGTCAAGCCTGTACTATATTGTCACCTAACTTATATGCAGACTATATATGAGAAACGCTGGGCTAGATGAAGTACAAGAGGGAATAAAGATTGCCAGGAGAAATATCAGTAACCTCAGATATGCAGATGATACCACCCTTATGGCAGAGAGTGAAGAATAACTAAAGAGCCTCTTGATGAAAGTGAAAGAGGTGAGTGAAAAAGTTGGCTTAAAGCTCAACATTCAGAAAACTAAGATATGGAACTATCATGGAACTATGGTGTTGGAGAAGACTCTTGAGAGTCCCTTGGACTGCAAGGAGATCCAACCAGTCTGTCCTAATCAGTCCTGAATATTCATTGGAAGGACTGATGTTGAATCTGAAACTCTAACACTTTGGCCACCTCATGCGAAGAACTGGCTCATTTGCAAAGACCCTGATGCTGGGATTGATTGAAGGCAGGAGGAGAATGGGACAACAGATGATGAGATTGTTGGATGGCATTACTGATTCAATGGATATGAGTTTGAGTAAACTCCAGGAGTTGGTAATGGACAGCAAGGCCTGGTATGCCACAGTCCATGGCGTTGCAGAGTCAGACATGACTGAGCGACTGAACTGAACTGAAAAATAAAGAAGAAGAAAAAAAGTCAAGATCTATTCTGTTAAAGCCGTGGGAAGGAAACTAGCTGAAATTGATGAAGAGAGTGAAGATCAAGCTTGAACTAGTCACAGAGCTCTCATAACTCAAATTTTGTAAGATTTTGAAATGAAAAATTTTCATGAAAGCTTAGCTTCTGAGGTGGCCTTTGGTCAAATAACAGCAAATAAACAACCTCCCAAAGAAAGATGAAAACCAAACAAACAAACAAACAAACAAACAGCAAATCCCATGTTAATTTTATGTTTCTTGATCCAATTAAGAACAGGTTCAAGCCAGAATCATATTTTGATTTTCCATGTTTCAGTGTTATCTTTAGTTTCAGTTCATTTGCAAATATATATAGGTAGGGATTGACTGAAATCTGGTGATAAAGGATGATTGTAAAACAACAAGCATTATAATGTCAGTTATACTCCACACTGTTCCAGAAAGACTCTAAATAACTCTGATATAAACCTGGCATCAATCGCAATAGTAAATCTGATTCTGACAACTATTCCTCATCCCCATTCCTGGTGTGTATTAAGGATTAAAATCCAATATTTTTAGAATATTTTAGAGATGGATTAACTCTCATCAGCATAAGTGGATTTGTCCCTGAGTTGCTATGCAGCAAGGCAGATAACAGAATGAGAGCAAGCAGGAACTGTGCAGAAAGTGACCTGGGCTGATCCAAGGCATGTGTATTGAGAGCTTTAGGAAAACGACTTTTCTTCTCTCAGCCTTGGTTTTCACCGGTATCAAAGTGAGAGATTCAAATGTCTCTCAGAAGTTACTTATGAGTACAAAATGAAATATTTTTTCTTGTGTGAAGTACTTAGCCTCACACCTGGTACACAGAAAATGTAGAATATATGATAATTAAATATCCATCCCCAGAGTCCAGGATAAATTCATGTTTCCCTGAAGCAGTCTTCGATGATAGCATGAATTCGATGATAGTAGCCAATTCCTTTTTATATCGAGAGGAACCGTAGCGTTATGGGGCTGAGAAGTCATATTTAGACTGTAAATTAGGTTACAAACACTTTGCAGTCAGGGACCAAGTCGTATATGATTTCTTCATCCCCAGTGCCTAGCAAAGTGCCCAGTAAACAGTAGATGCAATGAAACGTTGATGAATGCAGCTATTAAAAGGGAAAACGCAGAGCCAACATACACTTTCTGCCCATCAACTGTGGCAAGTGGGAATAGACCAGTTTAGATAATTTTAGCCATTGAATGAGAAGTGAGTCTGAAGGGCTTGACACAGCCGGCTTTGAATTGAGCTGTGATACTCTTCTGTCCACCAGGGACTGAAACAATCATGCTGGGCTAGCAAGTTCTCAGAACACTTCTACCCACAGTAGCTGTTATGTATTTTGATCTAATTGCTATTGTTTTTTCTGCAAGGATCTTTTCCACTAAACTGTGCAATGATACATTCTATTAAAATTATATATATATATATATATATATATATATATATATATATACTCCTTCCTTAATGCACACTGAAGGAAAAGAGTCATTTCACATGTTACTCACAGAAATGCTTAATTTTTCATTACTCATATGTGACAATTATTAACATACTAGCATCATTCATATGAAGTTGTCTAGACGGATAAATAGATTAAATGTTAAAAGAATTGTTCTATGGGAATAAAATGAAATTGGAATTGTAAAACTCAAATACTTTCATCAGTATTGGGGGGATTATAAAGAAACTAAAATGAATCTGGTCAAAGCACTATGCTACAGGTAACTGTTTTCACCTAAGGGAAATATTGACTCAAAATTTATAAGGTCACAACTGTTTTTATAATAGTTGCTGCTGCTGCTAAGTCGCTTCAGTCGTGTCCGACTCTGTGCGACCCCAGAGATGGCAGCCTACCAGGCTCTTCTGTCCCTGAGATTCTCCAGGCAAGAACACCGGAGTGGGTTGCCATTTCCTTCTCCAATGCCTGAGAGTGAAAAGTGAAAATGAAGTCACTCAGTATTGTCCGACTTTTCACGATCCCATGGACTGCAGCCCACCAGGCTCCTCCATCCATGGGATTTTCCAGGCAAGAGTACTGGAGTGGGGTGCCATTGGTACTAAGATATTATTTCCCTTTATCAGGGTGCTGACAATCTCAAAAATGACAGAATGATCTCTGTTCATTTCCAAGGCAAACCATTTAAAATCACAATAATCCAAGTCTATGCCCTGAAAAGTAATGCTGAAGAAGATGAAGTTGAATGGCTCTCTGAAGACCTATGAGACCTTCTAGAACTAACACCAAAAAAAGATATTATTTTCATTATAGGGACTGGAATGTAAAAGTAGGAAGTCATGAAATACCTGAAATAACAGGCAAACTTGACCTTGGTTTACAAAATGAAGCAGGGCAAAGCCTAATAGAGTTTTACCAAGAGAACACGATGGTCATAACAAACACCCTCTTCCAACAACACAAGAGGAGACTCTTCACATGGACATCACCAGATGGTCAATATCAAAATCAGATTGATTATATTCTTTTCAGCCAAAGATGGAGAAGCTCTAACGAGTCAGCAAAAACAAGGCTAGGAGCTAACTGTGACTCAGATCATGAACTCCTTATTGCCAAATTCAGACTTAAATTGACGAAAACAGGGAAAACCACTAGACCATTCAGGTATGACCTAAATCAAATCCCTGATGATTATACAGTAGAAGTAACAAATAAATTCAAGGGATTAGATCTGATAGACAGAGTACCTGAAGAACCATGGGCAGAGACTCATGACATTGTACAGGAGGCAGTGATCAAGACCATATCCAAGAAAAAGAAATGCCAAAAGGCAAAATGGTTGTCTGAGGAGGCCTTAAAGTAGCTATGAAAAGAAGAGAAGTGAAAGGCAAAGGAGAACAGGAAAGATATACTCATTTGAATGCAGAGTTCCAGAGAATAGCAAGGAGAGATAAGAAACTCTTCCTCAGGGATCAATGCAAAGAAATAGAAGAAAACAATAGATGGGAAAGACTAGACTTCTTTTCAAGAAAATTAGAGATACCAAGGAATTTTTCATACAAAGGTGGGCACAATAAAGGATAGAAATGATATGGACCTAACAGAAGCAGAAGATATTAAGAAGAGGTGGCAAGAATACACAAAAGAACTATCCAAAAAAGATCTTTAAAATCCAGATAATCACAATGCTGTGATCATTCACCCAGAGCAAAATTTTCCAAGCCAGGCTTCAGCAGTATGAGAACTGAGAACTTCCAGACATTCATGCTGGATTTAGAAAAGGCAGAAAAACCAGTGATCACATTGCCAAATCCATTGGATCATCAAAAAAGAAAGAGAGCTCCAGAAAAATATTTATTTCTTCTTTATTGACTATGTCAAAGCCTTTGACTGTGTGGATCACAGCAAACTGTGGAAAATTCTTCAAGAGATGGAAAGCAGACCACCTGACCTACCTCCTGAGAAATCTGTATGGTGGGAGGGAATTATGGATTGGGAACACATGTACACCTGTGACAGATTCACGCTGATGTATGGCAAAACCAGTACAATATTGTAAAGTAAAAAATAATAATAAAGTAAAAATCCCATAGGAATCAACATAAAGCTCATAAATACATTCATAAGGCAAGAGCTTATGAAAACAAAGCTTGACCATGTTAATAAAAGGATAGGAAATACGAGAAGCAGTGTTTTCACATATGAAAAACCTAGAGATCTTATTAAAATGCAGATTCTAATACAGTATGTCAGTGGTAGGTCCTGAGATTCTTTATTCTAACAAGTTCTCAGGGTAATGACCAAGAACCATTCTTTGAATATAACCACAGTTGTAGGTAATCAAGCTATAACAACAGGGCTGGAAAATAATTATAATGCTACACAGGCTAAAGATTATAAGGCCTTTTGTCATTCAGCATAAATTCATTGGGCTCCTGTTCTGTACCAATCATTGTGGTAAATACAAAAATAAATGGAATATAATGCACAATCTCAAAAAAAAAAAAAAAAAAAGAGGCAACAGTTAGACCTGGACATGGAACAACAGACCGGTGCCAAATAGGAAAAGGAGTACCTCAAGGCTGTATATTGTCACCCTGCCTATTTAACTTACAGGCAGAGCACATCATGAGAAATGCAGGACTGGATGAAGCACAAGGTGTAATCATAATTGCTGGGAGAGATATCGATAACCTCAGATATGCAGATGCCACCACCCTTATGGCAGAAATCTAAGAGAACTAAAGAGCCTCTTGATGAAATTGAAAGAGGGGAGTGAAAAAGTTGGCTTAAACTCCACATTCAGAAAACCTAAGATCATGGCATTTGGTCCCATCACTTCATGGCAAACAGATCATGGGGAAACAATGGAAATGGTGACATATTTTTATTTTCTTCAGCTCCAAAATCACTGCAGATGGTGACTGCAGCCATGACATTGAAAGACACTTTCTCCTTGGAAGCAGTTATGACCAACTCAGAATTGAAAGAGACACATGTACCCCAATGTTCATCACAACACTGTTTATAATAGCCAGGACATGGAAACAACCTAGATGTCCATCAGCAGATGAATGGATCAGAAAGCTGTGGTACATATACACAATGGAGTATTACTCAGCCATTAAAAAGAATACATTTGAATCAGTTCTGATGAGATGGATGAAACTGGAGCCGATTATACAGAGTGAAGTAAGCCAGAAGGAAAAACACCAATACAGTATACTAACACATATATACGGAATTTAGAAAGATGGCAATGATGACCCTGTATGCAAGACAGCAAAAAAGACACAGATGTGTGTAGTGGACTTTTGGACTCAGAGGGAGAGGGAGAGGGTGGGATAATTTGGGAGAATGGCATTGAAATATGTATACTATCATGTAAAAATCGCATCGCCAGTCTATGTCCAATGCAGGATACAGCATGCTTGGGGCTGGTGCACGGGGATGACCCAGAGAGATGTTATGGGGAGGGAGGTGGGAGGGGGGTTCATGTTTGGAACACATGTACACCCGTGGTGGATTCATGTCAATGTATGGCAAAACCAATACAGTATTGCAAAGTAAAATAAAGTAAAAATAAAAAAAAATTAAAAAAAAAAACCCTAAAAAAAAAAATATATATATATATATATATAAATAAATAAACAGCAGAGACTTTACTTTGCCAACAAAGGTGCATCTAGTCAAAGCTGTTGTTTATCCAGTAGTCATGTATGAATGTGAGAGTTGGACTAGAAAGAATGCTGAGCCCCAACGAATTGATACTTTTGAACTGTGGTGTTGAGAAGACTCTTGAGAGTCCCTTGGACTGCAAGGAGATCCATCCAGTCAGTCCTAAAGGAAATCAGTCCAGAATATTCACTGGAAGGACTGATGCTGAAGCTGAAACTCCAATACTTTGACCACCTGATGTGAAGAACTGACTCATTTGAAAAGACCCTGATGCTAGGAAAAATTGAAGGCAGGAGGAAAAGGGGATGACAGAGGATGAGACTGTTGGATGGCATCACTGGCTCAATGGACATGAGTCTGAGTAAACTCGGGGAGTTTGGTGATGGACAGGGAGGCCTGGTGTGCTGCAGTCCATGTTGTTGCAAAGATTTGGACATGACTAAGCAACTGAACTGAACTGAACTGAAACGGTGGGGCTCTGATTCAATATGATTTTCACCTTATAGAAGAGGAGGAAACACCACGGATACATGTGAGCAGAGAAAAGGCTACATGTGGGTAAAGTGAGAAGAGAGCATCTTCAAACCAAGCAGAGAGGTCTGTAGAGAAACCAAAGCCATTGACATTTTGACATTGGACTTCTAATTTCTGTTGTTCAGTCACTCAGTGTTTGTTGAGGTCCTTTAATGGACCGGAACCTGGTGGTCTGGAGTCCACTGATTAAAGGAGAGAGAAAGAGGCTGATATTCCTTGGCTTACGCAGAAAGCCAATAAAGCCCCTAGCACAGGGCTTGCTCTGTTCACGAAGGCCTCAGGCACCCTCTCGATGGGATCAAGGTGCAGAGCACCTTCTTGAGAGGGTCTTAATAGACCAGGCAGGAAAGTGAACCCAGAGGACCTCTAAGCTCCAGGGGATTAGCCTGAAAAAGAGAGAGAGAGAGAGAGAAAGCAAGACATGGGGAACAAAGCTCTGACCGAGCAGAGGTGTCTTATTCAACATTGTGTGAGTATTTACATTGTCTTACAAGGCAGCTATTTTCAGCATAGATAATAACAAACTTACAAGTTATCAAGGAAACATGAGGTGATACATATGGAAGAGAGAGGGTTGTAAATAATCAGTTCAGTTCAGACGCTCATCGTGTCCGACTCTTTGTGACCCCATGAATAGCAGCAAGCCAAGCCTCCCTGTCCATTACTAACTCCTGGAGTTCACCCAGACCAATGTCTATCGAGTCAGTGATGCCATCCAGCCATCTCATCCTCTGTCGTCCCCTTCTCCTTCTGCCCCCAATCCCTCCCAGCATCACAGTCTTTTCCAATGAGTCAACTCTTCGCACGAGGTGGCCAAAGTACTGGAGTTTCACCTTTAGCGTCGGTCCTTCCAAAGTAACCCCAGGGTTGATCTCTTTCAGAATGGACTGGTTGGAACTCTATGCAGTCCAAGGGACTCTCAAGAGTCTTCTCCAACAACACAGTTCAAAAGCATCAATTCTTCGGTGCTCAGCCTTCTTCATAGTCCAACTCTCACATCCGTACATGACCACAGGAAAAACCATAGCCTTGACTAGACGGACCTTAGTCAGCAAAGTAATGTCTCTGCTTTTGAATATACTATCTAGGTTGGTCATAACTTTTCTTCCAGGGAGTAAGTGTCTTTTAATTTCATGGTGGCAATCACTGTCTGCAGTGATTTTGGAGCCACCCCAAATAAAGTCTAACACTGTTTCCACTGTTTCTCCCTCTATTTCCCATGAAGTGATGGGACCAGATGCCATGATCTTCGTTTTCTGAATGTTGAGCTTTAAATCAACTTTTTCACTCCCCACTTTCACTTTCATCAAGAGGCTTTTTAGTTCCTCTTCACTTTGTGCCATAAGGGTGGTGTCATCTGCATATCTGAGGTTATTGATATTTCTCCTGGCAATCTTGATTCCAGCTTGTGTTTCTTCCAGTCCAGTGTTTCTCATGATGTACTCTGCATATAAGCTAAATAAGCAGGGTGACAATATACAGCCTTGACATACTCCTTTTCCTATTTGGAACCAGTCTGTTGTTCCATGTCCAGTTCTAACTGCTGCTTCCTGACCTGCATATAGATTTCTCAAGAGGCAGGTCAGGTGGTCTGGTATTCCCATCTCTTTCAGAATTTTCCACGGTTTATTGTGATCCACACAGTCAAAGGCTTTGGCAAAGTCACTAAAGCAGAAGTAAATGTTTTTCTGGAACTCTCTTGCTTTTTCCATGATCCAAAGGATGTTGGCAATTTGATCTCTAGTTCCTCTGACTTTTCTAAAACCAGCTTGAACATCGGGAAGTTCACAGTTGATGTATTGGTGAAGCCTGGCTTGGAGAATTTTGAGAATTAGTTTACTAGCATGTCAGATGACTGCAATTGTGCAGTAGTTTGAGCATTCTTTGGCATTGCCTTTCTTTGGGATTGGAATGAAAACTGACCTTTTCCAGTCCTGTGGCCACTGGTGAGTTTTCCAAATTTGCTGGCATAGTGAGTGCAGCACTTCCACAACATCATCTTTCAGGATTTGAAACAGCTCAACTGGAATTCTGTCACCTCTACTAGCTTTGTTCGTTGCAACACTTTCCAGGGCCCACTTGACTTCACCTTCTGGGATGTTTGGCTCTAGGTGAGTGATCACACCATCATGATTATCTGGGTCGTGAAGATCTTTTTTGTACAGTTCTGTGTATTATTGCCACCTCTTCTTAATATCTTCTGCTTCTATTAGATGCATACCATTTCTGTTCTTTATCGAGCCCATCTTTGCATGAAATGTTCCCTTGGTATCTCTAATTTTCTTGAAGAGATATCTAGTCTTTTCCATTCTGCTCTTTTCCTCTATTTCTTTGCATTGATCACTGAAGAAGGCTTTCTTATCTCTTCTTGCTGTTCTCTGGAACTCTGCATTCAGATGCTTATATCTTTCCTTTTCTCCTTTGCTTTTTGCCTCTCTTCTTTTCACAGCTATTTGTAAGGCCTCCCCAGTTAGCCATTTTGCTTTTTTGCATTTCTTTTCCATGGGGATGGTCTTGATCCCTGTCTCCTGTACAATGTCATGAGCCTCATTCCATAGTTCATCAGGCACTCTATCTATCAGATCTAGCCCCTTAAATCTATTTCTCACTTCCACTGTATAATCATAAGGGATTTGATTTAGGTCATACCTGAATGGTCTAGCAGTTTTCCCTACTTTCTTCAATTTGAGTCTGAATTTAGTAATGAGTTCATGATCTGAGCCAAGTCAACTCCTGGTCTTGTTTTTGTTAACTGTATAGAGCTTCTCCATCTTTGGCTGCAAAGAATATAATCAATCTGATTTCAGTGTTGACCATCTGGTGATGTCCATGTGTAGAGTCTTCTTTTGTGTTGTTGAAACAGGGTGTTTGCTATGACCAGTGCATTTTCTTGGCAAAACTCTATTAGTCTTTGCCCTGCTTCATTCCACATTCCAAGGCCACATTTGCCTGTTGCTCCAGGTGTTTTTTGACTTCCTCCATTTGCATTCCAGTCCCCTATAATGAAAAGGACATCTTTTTTGGGTGTTAGTTCTAAAAGGTCTTGTAGGTCTTCATAAAACCGTCCAACTTCAGCTTCTTCATTGTTACTGGTTGGGGCATAGACTTGGATAACTGTGATATTGAATGGTTTGCCTTGGAGATGAACAGAGATCATTCTGTCGTTTTTGAAATTGCATCCTAGTACTGCATTTTGGACTCTTTTGTTGACCATGATGGATACTCCATTTCTTCTGAAGGATTCCTGCCTGCAGTAGTAGATATAATGGTCATCTGAGTTAAATTCACCCATTCCAGTCCATTTTAGTTCGCTGATTCCTAGAATGTCAACATTCATTCTTGCCATCTCTTGTTTGACCACTTCCAATTTGCCTTGATTCATGGACTTGACATTCCAGGTTCCTATGCAAAATTGCTCTTTATAGCATTGGACCTTGCTTCTGTCACCAGTCACATCCACAGCCGGGTATTGTTTTTGCTTTGGCTCCATCTTTTCATTCTTTATGGAGTTATTTCTCCACTGATCTCCAGTAGCATATTGGGCACCTACTGACCTGGGGAGTTCCTCTTTCAATATCCTATCATTTTGCCTTTTCATACTGTTCATGGGGTTCTCAAGGGAAGGATACTGAAGTGGTTTAGCATTCCCTTCTCCAGTGGACCACATTCTGTGAGGAAACATGAGGTCATACATATGAAAGAGAGAGGGTTGTAAATAATCACTTTTACCATATGGTTCATAAAAAGGAAGAGGGTACCTATCACCATAGAGAATAATGAAGGAAATGCCTGGATTCCTCAATTCCTGGCAGAGGCTTCCCTCTCCTCTTAATTCCTGAATATTCAGGAATTAATAAGGAACAGAGAATTCCTGACAGATCCAAAACAGCACACAGGATGTCTCCTGTTAAATGCTTCCTGACGAGTGTTGTCCAACTCTCTGTGACCCTATGGACTGCTGCATGCCAGACTTCCCTGTCATTCACCATCTCCCAGAGTTTGCTCAAACTCAAGTCTATTGAGTTGATGATGACGTCCAAGCGGCTCATCCTCTGTAGCCCCCTTTTCCTCCTGCCCTCAATCTTTCCTGGCCTCAGAGTCCTTTCCAATGAGTCAGCTCTTCCCATCAGGTGGCCAAAGTATTGGAGCTTCAGCTTCACCATCAGTCCTTTCCATGAATATACAGGGTTGAGTTCCTTTAGGATAGACTGGTTTGATATCCTTGCTAGTCAAAGGACTCTCAAGACTCTTCTCCAGCACCACAGTTCAAAAGCATCAATTCTTTGGTGCTCAGCCTTCTTTATTAGTTCAACTCTCACATCCATACTTGACTCCTGGAAAAACTGTAACTTTGACTATACAGGCCTTTGTTGGCAAATTTATGTCTCTATCTTCTAGAACTGTGATAAAATGAATTTTCTTTTCTCAGCCATCCATTCTGTATTATTTTGTATGGCAACCCTAGCAGACTAATACTTTGACCTTAGACAGTTTCCACTACCGGGGAACCCCCTGAAGATCTCTGGTTTTCTCGCTTTGAAGCTCTCTCCTCTCAAATACTTTGCTGTGTGACTCTCAGTGTCTTAAGCTCTGTGGACTTGCAGCTCTATTCTTTGAGAGAAAGACTCAATGATGTACATATGTCAAGTTACTTTAATTCAATCTATAAATCAAATGCATTCCAAAGCTTAATTTTAAACAGAATTCTCAGAAATAAGCAAAGTTAAAGTGTATCCACAGGAAAATTAAATAGTAACTTAAAAATATGTTGAGAGGGTAGTGAAGATTGAAGCTGTTCAAATCCTACACATCAAAGTTCTATGGGGTCCTCTATTGATGTTTGTCACCGTGAAAGTTTTCCAAGCTCAAATTTTATATTTCTATGATATAATATTATGCATGTTTTAACCATAAATTTTATACCAGTTTTCCTGAATAAAAATCCATTTTAGCTCAGCCTTTCCCAAAATCAGCATTAATCTGCTTTTCTGATTTTGCCTTTCATCATTTACCACTGCTATCAGCTATTGATTTGACAAATTTTTGCAGTATCTACTGATGCTCTACAATTACATGTGAAGATTTAATTCAGATTTTCCTATATCCTCCCAATACTTCATATTATTTGAATATTGCTATTGGCTAACTCTGTGCTCATATACAATTATTAAATAGCAAAATTTTAAAAATGTGCTTTTAAAAATTCTGATATGAGTTCTGGTTTTAGATTTCTTCATGTCCAATAATTATTGCCATCAACATCCACTAATGTTTATAGCAGTGTGGTAATGTACATGCTGAAATATGTGTACTCTAATTAACAGGTGTGACACTTTTGCCCTCAGGCACTTTCTTACGCCCTATTACCTGTTTTGTTTAACATTATCAGGGAAATGACCTTCACAGGCAATGTTGCCCATTGCCTGTGGCCCATGACAACTGATTTTTGCCTGGGCTTGTCCAATGTGAAATGCAGCAGGGTATCAGCGAATAAAGGATCAGAGATCATTTCTCTCTCCTTTCTGTCTAGCAGATTCTTATCATTGCTGCCTGTTTTCTTAATAACTAGGAGATTGCTAAACAAATCCATGTGATGACAGCTTTTGCCTGGTGGGCATGTCTCTGGGCTCGTTATATCATTATGTCTGTTGCCTAAGCTGTTCCATCATCTATTAAACAAATTATTTATTCCCTTTGAATCCCCTCTATTTTCAATACTTAGAGAAAGACAGTATCATGATATCATTTACATGTGGAATCTAAAAAAAGAATGACACAAATAAATTCATTTACAAAACAGAAACAGATTCACAGACTTAGAGTGCAAACTTATGGCTACCAGGAGGAAAGGTGGGGGGTTAGGTTAGGAGTTTGGGAATGCAATGGCACCCCACTCCAATACTCTTGCCTGGAAAATCCCATGGATGGAGGAGCCTGGCAGGCTGCAGTCCATGGGGTCGCTAAGAGTGGGACACGACTGAGCAACTTCACTTTCACTTTTCACTTTCATGCATTGGAGAAGGAAATGGCAACCCAGTCCGGTGTTCTTGCCTGGAGAATCCCAGGGATGGGGGAGCCTGGTGGGCTGCTGTCTACGGGGTCGCACAGAGTCGGACATGACTGAAGTGACTTAGCAGCAGCAGCAGCTATATTTAAAAGGGATAGCCAACAAGGAGCTAAAAAACAAAAATACTTCAAGTGGTTTGTTTCATACTGGATGTAATCCCATTCAACAATTTACATTAAGCAATCCTCATTAGAATATTAATTCATACATTTTTCCTGAGTAAGAGAGCAAATTTAAATGGACAAATTAGTCAAATAGAATGGCCCATAACATCTCAATCAGTTGAGATTGTTTAGCCTCCAGAAGAATAGGAAAATGGGTGATATTAACTGGCTCAATCATGTGAAATATTAAAGAGGAGGACAACAGTCAGCTGTTATTAATCTCAATACAGAGATGGAATAGGAAAGAAGACATGCAAAGTGTTTCAAAATGGGTAAACAGCTGCTAGCAAAATAAACAAATTTAGAAAGATTCGTAACTGAAAACTAGAATACCCAATAGGGTAGGGCCCTATACAAACATATACCAGAAACCGTTTGGGATTCTCCAGGAAAGAACACTGCAGTGGGTTGTCATTTCCTTCTCCAATGCATGAAAGTGAAAAGCAAAATGGAAATCACTCAGTCATGTCCGACTCCTAGTGACCCCCTGCAGCCTACCAGGCTCCTCTGTCCATGGGATTTTCCAGGCAAGAGTACTGGAGTGGGGTGCCATTGCCTTCTCCGCTCTTTATGGCATTTGGAAACATATTTTTTTTCTGAAGGCATATCACACTACTGAAAGCTATGGTGAAAAATATCATTTAATAACAGACTTATAGCTAATTTGGGGCGGTTACATTAACATATAAACTTGGGGACATACAATTTTCATGCTTTAAATGATCTAGAGAACATAAAATCCAAATTGTCCACATTATTAACAAAATAAAGTAAGTTAAAATTTTTAAAAGTCAGGTAATCTGAAGTTTATAATGTGTAAACTCAGTCCAGAGGTCAAATATTTGCCTCTTAATTCTTTATTTATTCCACTGTTTCCAAAGGGGTTATAAACAAGGTGGTTTTCATTGACACACTGTAAAAGTTTTGTGTTTATTGAATATTTGGTTGAAAAAAATAGTGGCTATATATTTATTTACTTTAGATTTATATAATGCAATAAATAGTCCATTGTATCACAAATACTGTAACTTAGTACAATTTCTTTGTTTAAATTTGAATTTATTTATTTTAATTGGAGGCTAATTACAATATTGTATTGGTTTTGCCATACATCAACATGAATCCACCACAGGTATACACGTGTTCCCCTTCCTGAACCTCCATCCCACCTTCCTCCCTGTACCATCCCTTTGGGTCATCCCAGTGGACCAGCCCCAAGCATCCTGTATCCTGCTTCGAACCTAGACTGGCAATTCATTTCATATATGATATTATACATGTTTTAACGCCATTCTCCCAAATCATCCCACTCTCTCCCTCTCCCGCAGAGTCCAAAAGACTGTTCTATACATCTGTGTCTCTTTTGCTGCCTCACATACAGGGTTATCATTACCATCTTTCTAAATTCCATATATATGCATTAGTATACTATATTGGTGTTTTTCTTTCTGGCTTACTTCACTCTGTATAATCGGTTCCAGTTTCATCCACCTCATTAGAACTGATTCAAATGTATTCTTTTTACTGGCTGAGTAATACTCCATTGTGTATATGTACCACAGCTTTCTGATCCATTCATCTGCTGATGGACATCTAGGTTGCTTCCATGTCCTGGCTATTATAAACAGTGTTGCGATGAACATTGGGGTACATGTGTCTCTTTCAATTCTGGTTTCCTCGGTGTGTATGCCCAGCAGTGGGATTGCTGAGTCATAAGGCAGTTCTATTTCCAGTTTTTCAGGAATCTCCACACTGTTCTCCATAGTAGCTGTAGAGAAAAGGGAACCCTCTTACACTGTTGGTGGGAATGCAAACTAGTACAGCCACTATGGAGAACAGTGTGGAGATTCCTTAAAAAAAAACTGGAAATAGAACTGCCTTAGTAAAATTTCTTATTTCAACTCCCCTTAGGTATAAGGTGGAAATTGTGGTTGAAACCACAGTCATTAGAAGACAGTGTGTAGAATCATAAGTAAAACTAAACATGCTGAATTGTGTTAAATGACCATAGTAGGTCATTCTTGTTTATCTGGAGAGCCGGCTAACTAGGACCAGTAGCTACTCCCTTTTCTTAAAAAGTCAGGTAGCTTTCCTCCAGTCAAGGGAATTGATGGCTTTTTCCTCTGTGGCAGAAAGTTTTATCACTCACCTCTCATTCACCTCAAATTCTTAAAATTCTGGCAGCTAGATTTTTCTCGACAACTCCAGAAATAACTAAAAGCTTAGTGCCAAGAAATTCTCTCTTTTAAAAAAATTGGATTATAAATGATGCTGAAGCTGAAACTCCAGTACTTTGGCCACCTCATGCAAAGAGTTGACTCATTGTAAAAGACTCTGATGCAGCGAGGGATTGGAAGCAGGAGGCGAAGGGGACGACAGAGGATTAGATGGCTGGATGGCATCACTGACTCAATGGACATGAGTCTGAGTGAACTCTGGGAGTTGGTGATGGACAGTGAGCCCTGGCGTGCTGCAATTCATGGGATCACAAAGAGTCGGATACGACTGAGTGACTGAACTGAACTGAACTGATACAATGAGGTGAATCAGCTATATGTATATGTATGATACATATATCCCTGCTTCTTGGACCTTTCTCCCCACCCCCCATGCTACCCACCTAGGTCATTACAGAGCACTGAACTGAGCTCCCTTTACTATACCCCAGGTTCCCACTAGCTATCTGTTTTACATGTGGTATATATATATATATATATATATATATATATATATATGGCTTCCCTGATGGCTCAGCAGTAAAAGAATCTGCCTGCCAATGCAGGAGATGCAAGTTCAATCCTTGGGTTATGAAGATCCCTTGGAGGAAGAAATGGCAAGCCACTCCAGTGTTCTTGCCTGGGAAATCCCATGGACAGAGGAGCCTGGAGGGCTACAGTCCATGGAGTCACATGAATTGGACAGAACTTAGCATCTAAACAACAACAAGCAAAGTGTGTCTATGTCAGTCTGAATCCCCAGATTCATTCCACTCCCCCTCCCTACCCCATGTGCACATGTCCATCCTCTATGTCTGCATCTCTATTCCTGCCCTGCAAACTGGCTCATCCATCTGTTTAATTTTCTGACAGGCAAGGTTGCTTTCTTGCCTTGCCCATAAGCAAGAATAATAATGGTATGAAGAGAGAACCTCTTCCACTGAATGCATGCCTCTTTGAGATGACTATGGGTTGGAGAATCTGTGCCTTCTATTACTTAATCTTGGCCCCGAAGTTTTCCCAATAAGCCCATTTCTCAAGTCAAACTGTATAATCTTAAGTCATCTGACTTTCCATACATGACAATGATTTGAGGAATAATTTAAGATAAATTACAGTAGAGGTACTGTACATGTGTATTACACATAAGTGGCATTCCGGGGCTTTGTAATGCTAACAGGTAGAAATCATTTCATTTTGAAGCAAGGACACTTATGGAGTCCCAGTATATGCTAATGTGTACTTGTAGGCTCAACGGTGATCAATATTGTACAACTGAGAATTGATGGTAAAGGATTTGCCAATAGTTGTGTAGTTCAAGAACAAATTTGACCATACGAGAGAGTCGATATACCATTAGAAAAAGAGAACTAAAGTTCAAGAAAGACTAGATCTTCTTAGTAAGTTAGTAAGAGACTTAATATTTACACTAGAAATATAATACAAGAATAGAATTGATCATGGAAATGAAGCAAATGGAAAATTACAACCAAAAGATAAGGACAAAGAGGAAATCTTCCCTGAAGCTAAATCAACACTTCTGTTAATCTGAGGGGTTTAATATACTCCTGACTGGTATCACAGGTTCCGTTGGCTTTATAATATAATTGTACCTATACAGGTGGTAAAGAACATTGGATATTTATTATGGCTAGATTCCAGAGTCAGGAATTTGAAAGGTCATTATAAGGAGTTCAAGTTAATTGACACATTGTTTCCCAAAATATTATCCACAAGCCACTTACACCAGAATCACTTGGGAGTGGTTACAATGTCCCTTACTTCATCCTCCTAACCCAGTGAATCAAGCAGGATTCCGGGAGTGGGTCTTGGTGATCTGCGTTACTTATAGGCTTCCCAGGTGACTCTTCTGTATACTATTGGAGAAACTTAGACCTAAGCAGATGCTATTGATTGGACAGTTGACTAAAGAGAAGGTTACTTTTCAAAAGAAAGGTATGAGATATCTATCACAGATATCCTTAAATCTAGGATTTTAAAAATCTGCTTCAAGTAGATAAGCATAGCTATGCCTTGAGGTGACCTTCAGTTCTGAGATTCTTCTCTTTTTTTTTCCTTCTAAGATAGGATTAATCATCTCTCACTGAGTGGGTGTTATTTCTAAGTATTTAAATTATTTTCCCTTTCCACATAATTTTGTTTATGAGTCATCAAAGCTAAGCAGTTTTAAATACAAATTGCACAAGTGCTAATAAATGATCCTCATGTATGTACATCTTTGTTTTGAACCCAAGTTGTATTTTATTTTTTAAAATGATCATGGATCCATGCAAGGTATCTAATTATTTGATAAAAGCACAAATAGGTCCCAGTGCAGCCCAAGCCTGTCTCCCTGTTGTTTGGACTTTATCTTCTGACCACGTTACTCAGAATGTATTTCTTGTTAATTACAAATATTTCAAAGGGATTAGGTATTCAGAGCTTGAGAACCCTGAGCATTTCGGTGGCTTTCTAGTACACCTGACTAGCTGGTTTATCTAAAAAATAACTTTAAAATGAACCCTGAGGAAATTTTTGCAGAATAAGAGAATCTCAGAGACTAGAAAAACAGGAAAAAAAGAAAAAGAAAAAGCACCAATTATGGAAGAAAATGCATTGACTAATTCTAGGTTTACTTTTTAAAATATATATATATATAATATAATATATATATAATATATATTATATATATAATATAAAATATATATATATATATAATTTCTAAACTCATGATCTATCATGTCAACTTACAAAAATAATAGAAAACCAATATCCTTCCAGGGGGAGAATTCTACAAAGATTATCCAGTTTGCTTTAGTTCAAGGCACTGAGGCAGAACACCTATGGCTGCTTCCTATTTCAACCATAGTATGATCTACTCTGTTTTCAGACAAGATTAATCCCACTCATGTTCTTGGTTCTTGAGATAAAAGCTGTTGAGGAGAAATGCTATTGTAATGTAATGTCCTTCAGGAAAAATAGGATCAATTTGAAGTCTGACTGAAAACACAAAGACTTTTATGACAGTTGTAAACCCTTAGAATTTTGCACTAAGAATTAGAAAGCTATAGTCATATTTTCATTGGTTTTTTGAGAAGAAACAATAAGCTATACTCTTAATGCAGGCTGCTCAAAAATGTTTTTCTTAATATTCTCTAGTGATTCGGATCCTTAGATGATGACAAGGGAATTTGCTATCACCAGAAATGAGACAGAATGGCAAGGAGAGAACAGTCTTGTATCAAAATATCTTCTCATATTTTGGTTGAAATGAGACATTTTTATTCATTAGTTGAGAGAGCCCTTTTTTGAAGTGTACAATGTATTGTTTGCTCATTTGAATTTGACAGCACCTTGGTCAGTTACTGAAGGAATCCAATTTCATTTCAAATCCGTGCAACATACAATTTTAAGCATTTCCTTTTCTGTCTGTGGATTCTAAGAACGTAATCTCTTCTGTTGGTGCATTCAGATTTTTTATGTATTCTAGAAGAAGCTTCACTTTTGATATGTGTGATAGATTGAATTTCTGGCCATCCATGTCCCTACTACATAAATTGATATATATTACCTTCCTGTTCACTTTGGGTTTTACATTTTATGCCTTCTTAATTGGATTTGGGACACTGTCCCCTACTTTCACAATCACACACATATACAAACACACAATTGCATATATTTGGTTTGCTTCTGACTCAAAAAAATTTATTCACATGTCCTTAAAGTTTTAACCACTGCAGTGTTCTTGCTTGGAGAATCCCAGGGATGGTGGAGCCTGGTGGGCTGAGAGTCAGACACGATTGAAGCAACTTCGCAGTAGTAGCAGTAAAGTTTTAAACTAGCTGTCATCAGAAAAAATCTTTTCCAAGTCATTATATATTCAGTATAGAAAACATGCCCTAATATTGAGGTTGGTCTGAAGAAAATAGAGTTATTTAGGAGGAGTGATAACAGAAAATAAATCAGATATGAATAATGTAAAACTTAATATTGCATTTGAATTTTAGATATACGTTATACTTAGAAAAATATTTGGCTATACTTTGTATTATTTATAAGCATACATATACTGGTATTTATACATCTGAGAGATTATATGATGAAGATATTAAGGCCACAGCCAAGTGTGTAATGATCATTTCTGTGATATTAGGCAATAAGCATCTTTATGCAGTACTTTACCACCTGTGACATATGGGTTTTCATAATATCAATTTTCCATAGTTGGTGTAAGGAATGTTTTGTTATGTATAGAGAAGTTTCTGATGCTTAATAAGTGCTCATGTGTTAGCTCTTTTTTTTTTTTTTTTTTAATGATTAAAGCATAGCGTCATGGTACTATTTATATATATCAAAAACATGTGTGTAAAATAAATAGCTAATGGGAGGTTGCTTTTTAACACAGGGTTTTGTATAACACAACCTGGTACTCTGTGATGACCTGGAGGGATGGGGTGGGAGAGAGGCTTAAGAAGGAGGGTTTATGTATACTTAAGGAGAAGTTATATGTATGCTTAGAGGTGATTGTACAAAAGAAATCAAAACAACATTGTAAAGAAATTATCCTCCAATTGAAAAAAAGAAAAGTATATGCAAAAATCCTAATCTCCATAACCTAGAAATGTAAACTTGTTTGCCAATAGGGTTTTTGTAGACATATCAGGTGAAGAAGTCATACCAGATTTCAGTTCAGTTCAGTTGGTTGGTCGTGTCCAACTCTTTGCAACCACATGGAATACAGCATGCCAGGCTTTCCTGTCCATCACCAACTGCCGGAGCTTACTCAAACTCATGTTCATTGAGTCCCTGATGTCATCAAACCATCTCATCCTCTGTCATCCCCTTGCCCTCCCACCTTCAATCTCTCTCAGCATCAGGGTCTTTTAAAATGAGTCAGTTCTTTGCAGTAGATGACCAAAATATTGGTGTTTCAGCTTCAGCATCAGTCCTTCCAATGAATATTCAGGACTGATTTCCTTTAGGATAGACTGGTTGGATCTCCTTGCAGTTCAAGGGACTCTCAAGAGTCTTCTCCAACACCACAGTTAAACAGCATCAATTCTTCGGCGCTCAGCTTTCTTTATAGTCCAACTCTCACATACATGCATGACTACTGGAAAATCATAGCTCTGATTAGACGGACCTTTGTTAGCAAAGCAATGTCTCTGCTTTTTAGTATGCTGTCTAGTTGGTCATAGCTTTACTTCCAAGGAGCAAGAATCTTTTAATTTTATGGCTGCAGTCACCATCTGCAGTGATTTTGGAGCCCAGGAAAAATAAAGTCTGTCACTGTTTCCATTGTTTCCCCATCTATTTTCCATGAAGTGATGGGACCAGATGCCGTGATCTTAGTGTTCTGAAGGCTGAGTTTTAAGCCAACTTTTCACTCTCATCTTTCACTTTCATCAAGATGCTTTTTAGTTTTTCTTCACTTTCTGCCATTAATGTGGTGTCATCTGCATAGCTGAGATTATTGATATTTCTTTCAGCAATCTTGATTCCAGCTTGTGCTTCATCCAACCCAACATTTCTCATGATGTACTCTGCATATAAGTTAAAAAAAGCGGGGTGAAAATATAGAGTTTTGGCATACTCCTTTCCTGATTTGGAACCAGCCTATTGTCCCCTGCCAAGTTCTAACTGTTGCTTCTTGACCTGCATATAGATTTCTCAGGAGGCAGGTCAGGTGGTCTGGTATTCCCATCTCTTGAAGAATTTTTCAGTTTACTGTGATACACACAAAGGTTTTGGCATAGTCAATAAAACAGAAGTAGATGTTTTTCTGGAACCCTCTTCCTTTTTTGATCATCCAATGGATGTGGCAATGTGATCTCTGGTTCTTCTGACTTTTCTAAATCCAGCTTGAGCATCTGGAAGCTCACGGTTCATGTACTGTTGAAGCCTGACTTGGAGAATTTTGAGCATTAGTTTACTAGCACTTGAGATGAGTGCAATTGTGTGGTAGTCTGAACAATATCTGGCACTGTATTTCTTTGGGATTGGAATGAAAATTGACCTTTTCTAGTCCTGTGGCCACTGCTGAGTTTTCCAAATTTGCTGGCATATAGAGTAGGGCAATTTCACAGCATCATCTTTATAGCTCAATTGGAATTCCATCACCTCCGCTAGCATTGCTCATATTGATGCTTCTAAAGGCCCACTTGTGGAGAAGGCAATGGCAACCCATTCCAGTACTCTTCCTGGAAAATCCCATGGACAGAGGAGCCTCATAGCCTGCAGTCCATGGGGTCACTAAACGTTGGGCATGACTGAGAGACTTCACTTTCACTTTTCACTTCCATGCATTGGAGAAAGAAATGGCAACCCACTCTAGTGTTCTTGCCTGGAGAATCCCAGGGACAGAGGAGCCTGGTGGGCTGCCACCTATGGGGTCACGCAGAGTCGGACATGACTGAAGCAACTTAGCAGCAGCAACAGCAGCAGCAAGGCCCACTTGACTTCACATTACAGGATGTCTGGCTCTAGGTGAGTGATCACACCATCATGGTCATCTGGGTCATTAACATCTGTTATGCAGAGTTCTTCTGTGTATTGTTGCCACCTCTTCTTAATATCTTTTGCTTCTCTTTGATTAAAGGTGGTATAGACCCAGTATGACTGGTGTCCTTATAAAAAGAGGGGAAGACACACCGACACAGAATGTGAGAATGCCATGTGATGACAGTGACAGAGAATGGAGAGATGAATTTACAAGCCAAGAAACACCAAGTTTTGCTGGTAGGAGCGGATCATGGAACAGATTATCTCTAGGCATTTTCAGAAGAAACCGGCTCTTCTAACACTTTGATGTCAGACTTCTAACCTCCAGAATTGTGAGCTTCCCTCCTCCAGGGCATATTCCCAACCCAGGGACTGAATCCAGGTCTCACACATTGCAGGTGGATTCTTTATAGTCTAAGCCATGAGGGAAGCCCAAGAATACTGGACGGGGTAGCATATCCCTTCTCCAGGTGATCATCCTGATGCAGGAATGAAACTGCGGTCTCCCAATTTGCAGGCAGATTCTTTACAATGTAGTATTAGTTTCTACTGTGCAACAAAGTGAATGATCTATCCATATTCATATATCCACTCATTTTCGGATTTCCTTCCCATTCAGGTCACTGCAGAGCACTAAGCAGAGTTCTCTGTGCTATACATTAAGTTCTATTATATATGTAGTGTCATTAGTGTGTGTGTGTGTGCATATATACACATACATACACACACACACACACACACACACACATATATATGTCAGTCCTAATCTCCCGATTCATCCCACTTCTCCCTTCCTCCCTTGATAGCCATATATTTGCTTTCTTTGTCTGTTTCTCTATTTCTGCTGTGCAAGTAAGATTGTCTACACAATATTTTTTTTCAGATTCCACAGGTATGTGTTCAGTTCAGTTCAGTTGAGTCACACAGTCGTGTCCGACTCTTTGCGACCCCAGGAAATGCAGCACGCCAGGCCTCCCTGTCCATCACCAACTCCTGGAGTTCACACAGACTCACGTCCATCGAGTCAGTGATGCCATCCAGCAAACTGATCCTCTGTTGTCCCCTTCTCCTCCTGCCCCCAATCCCTCCCAGTATCAGAGTCTTTTCCAATGAGTCAACACTTTGCATGAGGTGGCCAAAGTACTGGAGCTTCAGTTTTAGCATCATTCCCTCCAAAGAAATCCCAGGGTTGATCTCCTTCAGGATGGACTGGTTGGATCTCCTTGCAGTCCAAGGGACTCCCAAGAGTCTTCCCCAACACCACAGTTCAAAAGCATCAGTTCTTCGGTGCTCAGCCTTCTTCACAGTCCAACTCTCACATCCATACATGACCACAGGAAAAACCATAGCCTTCACTAGATGGACCTTAGTCAGCAAAGTAATGTCTCTGCTTTTGAATATGCTATGTAAGTTGGTCATAACTTTCCTTCCAAGGAGTAAATATCTTTTAATTGCATGGCTGCAGTCACCAACTGCTGTGATTTTGGAGACCAAAAAAATAAAGTCTGACACTGTTTCTACTGTTTCCCCATCTATTTCCAATGAAGTGATGGGACCAGATGCCATGATCTTCGTTTTCTGAATGTTGAGCTTTAAGCCGACTTTTTCACTCTCCACTTTCAATTTCATCAAGAGGCTTTTTAGTTCCTCTTCACTTTCTACCATAAGGGTGGTGTCATCTCCGTATCTGAGGTTATTGATATTTCTCCCAGCAATCTTGATTCCAGACTGTGTTTCTTCCAGTCCAGAATTTCTCATGATGTACTCTGCATATAAGCTAAATAAGCAGGGTGACAATACACAGCCTTGACATACTCCTTTTCCTATTTGGAACCAGTCTGTTGTTCCATGTCCAGTTCTAACTGTTGCTTCCTGACCTGCATACAGATTTCTCAAGAGGCAGGTAAGGTGGTCTGGTATTCCCATCTCTTTCAGAATTTTCTGTAGTTTATTGTGACCCACACACTCAAAGGCTTTGACATAGTCAATAAAGCAGAAATAGATGTTTTTCTGGAACTCTCTTGCTTTTTTGATGATCCAGCGGATATTGGAAATTTGATCTCTGGTTCCTTTGCCTTTTCTAAAACCAGCTTGAGTATCAGAAAGTTCACGGTTGACGTATTGCTGAAGCCTGGCTTGGAGAATTTTGAGAATTACTTTACTAGCATGTCAGATGAGTGCAATTGTGCAGTAGTTTTAGCATTCTTTGGCATTGCCTTTCTTTGGGATTGGAATGAACACTGACCTTTTCCAGTCCTGTGGCCACTGCTGAGTTTTCCAAATTTGTTGACATATTGAGTGCAGCACTTTCACAGCATCATCTTTCAGGATTTGAAACAGCTCAACGGGAATTCCATCACCTCCACTAGCTTTGTTCACAGTGATGCTTTCTAAGGCCCACTTGACTTCACATTCCAGGATGTCTGGCTCTAGATGAGTGATCACACCATCGTGATTATCTGGGTCATGAAGATCTTTTTTGTACAGTTCTGTGTATTCTTGCCACCTCTTCTTAATATCTTCTGCTTCTGTTAGGTTCATACCATTTCTGTACTTTTTTGAGCCCATCTTTGCATGAAATGTTCCCTTGGTATTTCTAATTTTCTTGAAGAGATCTCTAGTCTTTCCCATTTGGTTCTTTTCCTCTATTTCCTTGCATTGATCACTGAAGAAGGCTTTCTTATCTCTTCTTGCTATTCTTTGGAACTCTGCATTAAGATGCTTATGTCTTTCCTTTTCTCCTTTGCTTTTTGCCTCTCTTCTTTTCACAGCTATCTGTAAGGCCTCCCCAGAGAGCCATTTTGCTTTTTTGCATTTCTTTTCCATGGGGATGGTCTTGATCCCTGTCTCCTGTACAATGTCACGAGCCTCATTCCATATAGTTCATCAGGCACTCTATCTGTCAGATCTAGGCCCTTAAATCTATTTCTCAGTTCCACTGTATAATCATAAGGATTTGATTTAACTCATACCTGAATGGTCTAGCAGTTTTCCCTACTTTCTTCAATTTAAGTCTGAATTTAATAATAAGGAGTTCATGATCTGAGCCACAGTCAGCTCCTGGTCTTGTTTTTGTTGACTGTATAGAGCTTCTCCATCTTTGGCTGCAAAGAATATAATCAATCTGATTTTGGTGTTGACCATCTGGTGATGTTCATGTGTAGAGCTGGGACCAGCATGACTGAGAGGAGCTACCCCACGCCTGAAGTCAAGGGCAGATGCCGGGAGGACCCCATTCCCGAAGGGCGGCGACCAAGAGGAGCTACCCAGCATCTGATGTCAGGGGTGGCCAAGAGGAGCCACCTCGTGTCTGAGGTCAGGCGCTGCGGCAGCGAGGAGCAACTCCACGTTCAGGAGCAGTGGCTGCGCAGGCGCAGGAGGGCCTAGAGGAGCTATCCCATGTTGAAGGTCAGGAAGTGCTGTGGTAAGGAGATACCCTTTGTCCAAGGTAAGGAGCAGTGGCTGTGCTTTGCTGGAGCAGCCGTGAAGTTATACCCCACTCCTGAGGTAAGAGAAACCCAAGTAAGATGGTAGGTGTTGCAAGAGGGCATCAGAGGTCAGACACACTGAAACCATACTCACAGAAAACTAGTTAATCTAATCACACTAGGAACACAGCCTTGTCTAACTCAGTGAAACTATGCCATGCCCGTGGGGCCACCCAAGACAGGGGGGTCATGGTGGAGATGTCTGACAGAATGTGGTCCACTGGAGAAGGGAATGGCAAACCACTTCAGTATTCTTCCCTTGAGAACCCCATGAACAGTATGAAAAGGCAAAATGATAGAATACTGAAAGAGGAACTCCCCAGGGCGGTAGGTGCCCAACACGCTACTGGAGATCAGTGGAGAAATAACTCCAGAAAGAATGAAGGGATGGAGCCAAAGCAAAAACAATACCCAGCTGTGGATGTGACTGGTAATAGAAGCAAGGTCTGATGCTGTAAAGAGCAATATTGCATAGGAACCTGGAATGTCAGGTCCATGAATCAGGGCAAATTGGAAGTGGTCAAACAAGAGATGGCCAGAGTGAACGTCAACATTCTAGGAATCAGGAAACTAAAATGGATTGGAATGGGTGAATTTAACTCAGATGACCATTATATCTACTACTGCGGGCAGGAAAGCCTCAGAAGAAATGGAGTAGCCATCATGGTTAACAAAAAAGTCCAAAATGCAGTACTTGGATGCAATCTCAAAAACAACAAAATAATTCTTGTTCGTCTCCATGGCAAACCATTCAATATCATAGTAATCCAACTCTATGCCCCAACCAGTAATGCTGAAGAAACTGAAGTTGAACGGTTCTATGAAGACCTACAAGACCTTTTAGAACTAACACCCAAAAAAATGTCCTTTTCATTATAGGGGACTGGAATGCAAAAGTAGGAAGTCAAGAAACACCTGGAGTAACGGGCAAATTTGGCCTTGGAATGCAGAATGAAGCAGGGCAAAGACTAATAGAATTTTGCCAAGAAAATGCACTGGTCATAGCAAACACCCTCTTCCAACAACACAAGAGAAGAGTCTACACATGTATGTGTTACCGTATGATATTTGTTTCTCTCCTTCTGACTTACTTCATTCTCTATGACATTTCTTCATAAGTAATTTCTCTAGTTCAGTAATGCTCTTAGAATTTGGAAAGAGTAGATGAGTTTATGAACGGGAGTAAAAATTTTTGCCTAGAATAAAAATCATTTAGGGCAGGTAATTTGCAAGCAGTTTAGATTACTACTTTCTAAAAAACCCATTATCTCCTCCAGGTTTTGCATACAATTCCTTCAGTCTTTTATAAGTATTGTTAAGATTCTAAATTTTGAATAATTATATATTCTTAACCTTCCTTATCAGTTAAAAAAGTTGTGTTTTTTGTTTTGTTAACTCATACCTGTTCTACAAGGTTGAAATTTTTATTCAAATAAGCTGGAGAAACTCATATAAAGATTTGTTTAAATATACCTAGAAATTAGAGGAAAAAATGTTAGACAATGGAAATAATTGTGAGCTGTACCAAACCAATAAATTACATTGTTTTGGAGTTTTGTTTAAAGTCATATACTGGCCATGTTGCTCTTTTTCCATTAACATGTTAGTATTTTGTTTCTTAGTTTTAGCTGAGACTAGATAGAGTAGGTATCATCACTGCCTTAACTACTAAATTGATTAATTCCATGTTTATTTCCTTTCTCTATGTGAGAACACTCATTTTATTCCATGTTAATTTTGCTCTTTGGGAAGTTTAAAGTTTTTGCAGAGAAATTCTATTCAATATGCTTTATTCACGTCCTTCCATGTCACATAGATACATGAACACACACAAACACACACACACATCCTCAACAATCAAAAAAAATCTTTGTTGTGCAGGTATTGTGCTATGCCTGTGTTATGTGAAAATAAATTGGGCTCAACTGGGTTTTTACATTTGCAACAAAATATTATCCATTTAAAAAATAAATCAGTCTAGTCACAATTTGTTCTCAAAATCTTAACTATAGTAAATAAGTACAGGATGGAAAATATGTTGGAATAAAATTGGTAAGTAAAATTAAGTCAATTTTAAGGCAACTTTGACTTATTAATGAGTTTTACATTTAGGCTCATTAAAGTTTTCAGTACAAATGGCAAAAATTCAAGCAGTAATATATTTATACAATCATGAACAAATTTCAGTTTTTATAAGAGAAATCAATAAGTTATCTTTTAGATTTTAAGCTTCTCTGTATGATTTCAAAATGTCAGCAGTTCTTTAGACCTTAATTTTTTGTGGACTTGTATATTTCCATTGTGTCCTTATGATGTCAAAATAATTGGTGAAATATTCCTTTAAAAAGAAACAGGACTTGTTATAGAGTCAGTTTCAATTATCTAGAACTTATTATGAAAGAAATATTCAAGCTATTTCTCACTTTTCACATTATAGCAATCTTTCACAAAAGTAAACATAGCTATCAAATAAATATATTCAATAGATATGGTCTGTGTTCTTGTTACCCCTGAGATTGGTATTGAGAATGCAGTCTTCTTTAATCATCAGCTACTTGTAAAGAACTCCCACAGCTTTCTCAGGGAGATTAGAATCAATCTCCCAGAAAGAACAAAGGTATTTAAGAGCACTGATAGTCTTTCAAGAGCCCTAGGATTCTTTACAGGTGTGTGTGGATAGGGTGGCAAGTCATGGCCAAATAGGCAGAAAATGGAACCTCTTTTTTTTTTCCTAACTCTAGGTACTTTTAACACCCATAGAAATTCCCTCAAACAAATCTGTAAATATGATAAAGATTATGCACTTGACAGAACATTTCTGGGAAGGACCAGTTTCATAACTTGCAGAACCACATGCTAAAGGAAAATTCAGTGCCTCTTGTTCAAAAATTATGAAGAGTCTAAAGAATGTTACCAACAGCAGAATCTTAAAACAACTTTTGGAGCCTATGACACTGTACAGAGCTCATGTCCATGAAGTGAAAACACCTGATTTGGGGTTGTTCTCAAGGACTCTGAAGAGGTGAATCAAACGGCCACCACAGTGACTCTAATCTTTTATATGTTTATCCCATTTTCACCCTCTTGCCCATAAGAGTAGGAAAAGTGTTTCACTGGCCTCTATTTCTGATAGTGTTTTCTAAGAGTGTCAGTGCTATGAGCAGTATCCCTTCTTCAATCTCAATTTTCTAATGGACCCAGTTGGAGAAGAAATCTCAGTTTTCTTACAAAGATGAACGTTCTTTTTCATTTTAGAGTTGAATCTTAATCAACAAAATAAATAGTCTACATTTAATCAGAGCTTTATATGTGCTAGGTACTGTTCAGTGGTTTTACACGTATTAGCTCATTTAATCTTCAAAACTAATAGGAATTACATTATCCTCAATTGACAGATGGTGAAACAGAGGTGAAGAGGCAGGGCAGTAAGCTGTTCCTGATTAGCCATATCGGACCTGGCAGAGCCTGGGTGCAAGTCAAGACATGGTGCATCCAGAAGCTGCCCTCTTAACTATGAGGTTATCTTTGCATTGACAAATGATGCATTTTTGCCTTTGTTTTGTTAACTGTTTTATTGGTGTGGGGTCATGTGTAGAAAAAGTACACATCCTCACAAGTGGTGAGCTTGATGGGTTACACAAACTGTCCAGCAGACCGATAGCCCCCTGCAGAAGTTCTCCCAGTTGCTAATCACTGTGCTCTCCATAGGTAAACTCTATTCCAAAGTTTAACCCATAACTTTACTTGCCTGTTGTTTAAATTTATATAAATGCAACCACTCAGTATGAGCTGTGTATTTGACATTTCTTTCAATGTTTTGCTTGTGAGATTTATCCATGTTGCAGGTGTAGCAATAGTTAAATAATTTTTATTGCAATGTAAACATGCCACCACCTAGTACTAAATTTATATATTTGATTTACTGTTAAGCATCTCTGTTGTTTCCAGTTGTTTTTCTGTTATGAGTGATTCTGCTATAAATATCTATGTGTACATGTTTTGTTGCCTTGGGAGTGAAATTGTTGAGTGACAAGTTATACTTATGTGTGTTTTCAATATATACCTCCAAAAGGACTTCCAAAGTTTTTATAACAGTTTACACCTATCAGTAGTCACTTTTTTATATTTATTTATTTATTAAGTATGTATACTATTTCTAGTTTTTAGTTTGTATTCCCTTGATGAATACTAGGTTTGAAGATATTTTCAAATGTTTATTAACCACTTGAAGAGCATCATTTGTGATCTCCTTGTTCATGGTTTTGTAATTTTTTTAGCTAGTTGTCTTATTTAGTTAATTGCCTTATTGAACCTCTATACAATATAAGTAAGTCATTGCTTAGCTATAAATTTTATAACTATCCTTCCTCACTCTGTGGTGACTGCTTATTACTATTTTCTATTAGTGAACAGAAACTCTTAATTTAATGTATTCAAATTAATTATTTTCTGTTTAGAAACTTATGCAAATTCTTTAAAAGTCTTTTCCTCCTCAATTTCATGAAGAAATTCTCACATATATTCTTTAAATTTTGTTTGTTTAACTTTTTACATTTCTGAAAGTGAAAGTCACTCAGTCATGTCTGACACTTTGTGACCCCATGGGCTATACAGTCCATTGAATTCTCCAGGCCAGAATACTGGAATGGGTAGCCTTTCCCTTCTCCAGGGGATCTTCCCAACCCAGGGATCAAATCCAGGTGTCCTGCCTTGCAGGTGGATTCTTTACCATCTGAACCACAGGGGAAGTCCAAGAATATTGGTGTGGGGAGCCTTTCCCTTCTCCAGGGGATCTTCCCAATCCAGGAATCAAACCCGGGTCTCCAGCATTGCAGGTGGATTCTTTACTAACTGAGCTACCAGGGAAGTCTTTTAAATTTCTACTTACAGTTGAATTTATTTAAATATTTTGTGGTATGAGGAGGAAGAAATATTTATTTTTCCTATAAAGATATCTCGTTGAATCCAAAGATGTAATTATAAAGATTTATCATTCTTTACTGTTTTGTAATGCCACCTTTGTCATAATTTATATGTCCATATGTATGATTCTGTCCCTCTTTCTTCAATTCCAATGGTCTACATATCTAATCTTGCCCAAACACCACCCTGTCAATTAAATTGTTTCATGATAAATAAAGATAGCTGTTACAAGTTTACCCACCTGCTTTTACTTTTTGAATAGTCCTGGCTATTGGCATTTGACTTCTCAATATACATTTTAGAATTGACTCTAGAATATTTTATGAAAACATTCTGTGAGGAGAGAATAAACATGTAGACATATGTATGATACTGAGTCTTATAATGGTGAGAATATTACAGTTTGTAATTCATTTAGGTCTTCTTTAAAGCTTTTCAGTAAAGTTGAACAGTTTTCTTCATAAAATGATTATAATTTAGATTTAGATTTATACTAAATACAGTAAATATAAGTCCTGTACCTATTTTTGTCTTCAAAATTGTCTTTACTCTCTGTTTCTTGGCTTTTCATGGTGCATTTAAAATAAGAGTATTAATTTCCCACTCTGCTTCCTTTCCAAACAATTTAAGACTTTTACTCAGATTCCACTCAACCTATTGATCAAATTGGGAGAACAGCATTTTTGCAATATTGATTAGTCAATATTACAACATGGTATAAACCTCAATTAATTGAAGTAATTTATATTTTATCTCACTAGCATTATATTTTTCTCTGTAACAACCTGATATTGTATTCAGCAAAGCTATTTTTAAGTGATTAAAAATTTTCAATATATTGAAATTATTTTAACCTTTCATTTCTGATGTTTAGCAACTGGAATACAGAAATAAAGTTGATTTTTACACAGATGGTTATCTAGTGACCCTGAAAGCTTCATTAATGAAATATATTAGTGTCTGCAACTCTTACATATTCTCTATGTGTTCAGTAATGTCACATATGGATAAGGACATTTTAATGTCCTCTTTTCCAGTCTTTATGACCTCTTTTATTTCCTTGTCAATGTATGGGTGAGGTCACTTAGTAAAACAGTGAATGGTACAGCAGTCATCCTTGTAATAAGAAAATCTCACCTAATTCATGAAGAAATTTTAGTTATTTTATTGTAGTTTTGGAATCAACAAACTGCTTATAAAGAGACAAATATATGTATCATCATCTTTGTGGCCCACACAATCTCTGTCAATACTGCAAAATTGACAATGGAGCAAAAACGCAGTCAAAGATAATGTGCAAATGAATAGTTGCAACTCTGTGCATACGAAATTCTATGTTATTACAAGATTGAATTGCACTCTCTTAGGGCCATGTTTTGCCAACTGTTGCCAAGACTAAAGATTCTTTCTTGTGTCTAAATTTCTGAGTTTTGTATCATTAATATATGTTGAATTTTATCAAATTCTTTTTCTGAGTTTTTTGAGATAATAGTTTTCTTTCTCTCCTTCATTCTGTGAATGTTCTGAATTGTAGTAATTGATTTGCAAATGTTAACAACACATGCCTGAAGTATAATCCAACTGAATGTGATGAATTATCTTAAAAAAATAGTTTTATAGATTTAGTTTTTAAAATATATTTGTTGTATTTTTTTATTTTATTTTAGATGCACTGTACTGTCATTTTTCTTCCTTGTAATATTTTTGTCTCACTTTTCTATCCAGACATGTTGCTCAAACCTAATGAATTTGGAAGCATTTTTTTTCTCATTAGACTCTCTGGCAACTACCATATAACAGTATTCTACCTGTCTTTAATTATTTGGTAGTTCTTTCAGAGAGAAGTCATATGGGGATGAAGTTTCCTTCTGATTGAATTTTTATGGCAGATTTAAATTATTTCATAGATACAGTACTTTTAAAATTTTTTATTCCCTGCTGTTAGTGGCACTGTGTTTTGAGAAATTCTTTTTCCATTTCATAAAAATCAACAAGTTTGTTGGTAAATATTTTTTTAACGAAAATCATCTTTTAGAAAATGTGTGCAGCATCTGTTATAGGGCCTGCTTTTCTTTCTGATTTTGTTTAACTTTTATTTTCTCATTTTTCCCCTCTGTTTTTAGCTCTTCTCCCTAGGATTTTTCACTCTGTGTTTTCAAAAACTACATTTTCTCAGTTTTGCTAGTCTATGTGATTTTTTCCTATCTCATTAGTTTATTTCTTATCGTCATTGTTTTCCTTCATCTACTATTTTTGTTTATTTTGATTTTCTTTCATAACAGTTTAAAACAAACCGTTAGTATAATTGCTCTTAACTCCTCACTGGCAATGAAAACATTCAGATTTTTTTAAAACTTGCTGATTTAGATGATGTAGTTAATCACTGAATATCACACTATTATAACGTTTCATTCACTGAGTTAAGTTCATGTTGAGAACAGAATGGGAAAGACTAGAGATCTCTTCAAGAAAATTAGAGATACCAAGGGAACATTTCATGCAAAGATAGGCTCAATAAAGGACAGAAGTGGTATGGACCTAACAGAAGCAGAAGATATTAAGAAGAGGTGACAAGAATACACGGAAGAACTGTACAAAAAAGATCTCTAAGACCAAGATAATCACGATGGTGTGATCACTCACCTAGAGCCAGACATCCTGGAATGTGAAGTCAAGTGGGCCTTAGAAAGCATCACTACGAACAAAGCTAGTGGAGGTGATGGAATTCCAGTTGAGCTATTTCAAATCCTGAAAGATGATGCTGTGAAAGTGCTGAACTCAATATGATAGTAAATTTGGAAAACTCAGCAGTGGGCACAGGACTGGAAAAGGTCAGCTTTCATTCCAATCCCAAAGAAAGGCAATGCCAAAGAATGCTCAAGCTACCGCACAATTGCACTCATCTCACATGCTAGTAAAATAATGCTCAAAATTCTCCAAGCCAGGCTTCAGCATACGTCAACCATGAACTTCCTGATGTTCATGCTGGTTTTAGAAAAGGCAGAAGAACCAGAGGTAATATTGCCAACATCCGCTGGATCATGGAAAAAGCAAGAGAGTTCCAGAAAAACATCTGTTTCTGCTTTATTGACTATGCCAAAGCCTTGGACTGTGTGGATCAAAACAAACTGTGGAAAATTCTGAAATAGATGGGAATATCAGACCACCTGACCTGCCTCTTGAGAAACCTATATGCAGGTCAGGAAGCAACAGTTAGAACAGGACATGGAAAAACAGACTGGTTCCAAATAGGAAACAGAGTACGTCAAGGCTGTATATTGTCACCCTCCTTATTTAACTTCTATGAAGAGTACATCATGAGAAATTCTGGGCTGGAAGAAGCACAAGCTGGAATCAAGATTGCCGGCAGAAATATCAATAAACCTCACATATGCAGATGACACCACCCTTATGGCACAAAGTGAAGAGGAACTAAAAAGTCTCTTGATGAAAGTGAGGGTGAAGAGTGAAAAAGCTGGCTTAAAGCTCAACATTCAGAAAATGAAGATCATGGCATCTGGTCCCATCACTTCATGTGAAATAGATGGGGAAACAGTGGAAACAGTGTCAGACTTTATTTTTGGGGGCTCCAAAATCACTGCTTATGGTGACTGCAGTCATGAAATTAAAAGACGCTTACTCCTTGGAAGAAAAGTTATGACCAACCTAGACAGCATATTCAAAAGCAGAGACATTACTTTTCCAACAAAGATCCATCTAGTCAAGGCTCTGGTTTTTCCTGTTGTCATATATGGATGTGAGAGTTGAACTGTGAAGAAAGCTGAGCGCCAAAGAGTTGATGCTTTTGACCTGTGGTGTTGGAGAAGACTCTTGAGAGTCCCTTGGACTGCAAGGAGATCCAACCAGTCCATTCTGAAGGAGATCAGCCCTGGGATTTCTTTGGAGGGAATGATGCTAAAGCTGAAGCTTCAGTACTTTGGCCACCTCATGCGAAGAGTTGACTCATTGGAAAAGACCCTGATGCTGGGAGGGATTGAAGGCAGGAGGAGAAGGGGATGACAGAGGATGAGATGATTGGATGGCATCACTGACTTGATGGATATGAGTCTGAGTGAACTCTGGGTGTTGGTGATGGACAGGGAGGCCTGGCGTGCTGCAATTCATGGGCTCTCAAAGAGTCGGACAGGACTGGGCAACTGAACTGAACTGAACTTGCTTATTTTTTACTTTACTTAACTGACCGCCAGTATTTATTCTGCCAACTCTCATTTCACTTATGTGGTTTATGCCCCTTTGCTAGTGGATTTGTTACAAATGTATATCTATCATGTTAAAAGTGTTCACTCAATGGGTAATGAATTAAAAGTATTCTTAACTGACAAATAGTTTATTTTTCTAATAATCTTTTATTCTTATCAGACATAACCAACTTGAAGACAGAAGAAAGAATACGGTGAAGCAGGGTGGAGTATGAAATTTTTGATATGATTATGTGCAAGAAAAATGTTTCTTTCTCAGTACTAAGTTTTACATTATAATTTGAAAGACAGAAACATATAGATTAACTTAAAATTATTTGGAGATAAATGATATTTAAAATTTGAGAGCTGAATTGTCTGCAGGTCTAGTGGTGAGTACTCTGTGCTCTCACTGTCAAGGTTCTGGGTTCAACCCCTGGTCTGGGAACTAAAATCACACAAGGCATGAGGTGTTGCTTAAAAAAAACACAAAAACTATAAAACAAAAACAAAAGAAATATCTTTGATAGGCTCCAATTTTCTGACTTTGATTTTATGCAGAATTTGATATTGGCATTTTATGGACATACTTGCTTTACTTCATAAGGTAATATAGATATATTAATTGATACTTGCATAACTAAATTTGAATTGCTAATAGGCAGTCATGATGTCAATTTATTGAATACTACATTTTTTTTCTCCAGGAATTCCACCCAATCAGTTTTATCCCAGTTACATTAACACTGTATCTTGAATCAAACATGCTCATTGTTTCTGACTATTTATTTACTTGCTTGGTAATCAGCCAATGATTAATAATCAAGAGCCTACTGTAAATTCATCTTTGTGCTAATGTAGAGAAAAAGATAGCACTGGAAATAAAATCCATTGCTTATCTCCCTGAACAACTCTATTCCATATGAGAAGTCAAGAGAACTATAAATCAAGTTGTGGTGAACAAAACAAGGATGTTCATTATACAAGACAATTGTATAATTTTTACTCATATTAAAATTATATTCAGTTCATAAGCATATGGTGAGCATTCACTAGACACAAAGCCATAATGTGTGAGGCTGCAATAAAAGAAAAAAAAAAGGTCTATGTACACCAAGGAAGAATACATTCATCAAAAGCTCAATTGAAGTGGGAAACCAGATCTGAAATGATGAGAGATTTCATAGAGGAAGTAAGACTAGAACTGGACTCAAAAAAGGTAAAAAATTTGGATTTTAACAAGCAACACAAGGTGATTTCTAGTTGGCATAAAAACAAAGATTTGAAATTTGAATAGGTAAATTTTTATGATCTTTTGGAAAATAGGAGGTATTAGGTTTTTAAAAAGACTATCTTACAGAAAATTTGAGAAGATTTTAAAGCTGTAGTAAGATATTTTGGATACTTTTAACTATCTTTAGGACAGTTTTAGATTTACAGGAAAAATAATTGAGATAATACACAGTTCATTTATACCCTGCACACAGTTTCCCTGTTATTAACCATTAATATTAGCATAGTACCTTTGTTACAGTGATGAACCGATGTTAAACCACTGTAATTATTAGGTAATCGTTTAGACATTAGCAGCAAAGAGATGACAGAGGTGAAAAAACAAACAAAAATAAAAAAGAGGGAAATAATTAAGCTAAGCCCAAATCTGGAGAACCTTCCTTGACAGTAACAGCAAAGAGGTGATGGTGGCTAAAGACAAGAGGGGATCAGTCCTGTTAGGCCCCAACCACCTGGAGACCTTTACCTGTTCTCACTCAGAAACTATGGTCAGGCAGTGTGAAACTTATCCTGATAAAGAGGGAGTGCATGACACAAGAGAACTTCTCCCAGCTACCCACACCAAGACCAGAGAGGCATACAACCTCTAGTAACACCAAACTCATTATGTATATGTACTTAGCCACTCAGTCATATCCGACTCCTTGTGACTCCAGGGACTGTAGCCTGCCAGGCTCCTCTGTCCAGGCAAGCATCCTGGAGTGGGCTGTCATGCCCTCCTCCAGGGCACCTTCCCAACCCAAGGATAGAACCCAGGTTTCCCGCATTGCAGGCGGATTCTTTACCTTCTGAGCCACCACATTATAATAAAATCTGCATGTGGTTTTGTCCTCCCTAGAGTGGGTGTTTCTTAATCACTCAAGGGTGATGCATGTACAATAATGATAACTTGTTACAGAACTCAAGGCAGTCAGTCAAATAGAGATCCTCTGTCACTCACCCATTATCACACCTGACTCCTCCCCATGATACTCACCCAATGTCTCCTGGCAGAACAACTTTTTATAAGCACTCTTAAGCCCATATAGGAATGCTGGTTTCATCTCACAGAAACAGCCCACTCTCCCTCTGAAAGTATATCTCTGCTTTAACAAACTTTGCTTTGTGCTTAAGCGTGAAGCGATGGTTCACAAATTTTGCTTGCTATGGCAAGGTCTGAAGTTGCTGGCCCAGGTCTCCCATTGACCTCCTCAGTTGAAGCTCTGTGTCTGACACAATGCATGCCAAGCTGGTAATGTAATTAACTAAACTCTCTATTTTATTAAACTTTTCTTAGTTATTACCATATATATATGTTTATAAATATATATTTCTGTTCAAGATTCCATCCAGGATATTACATGATATTTATATGTTATTGCACATCTCCTTGGGCTTCCCTTGTGGCTCAGGTGGTACAGAATTACATCTCCTTAGGCTCTTCCTGGATGTGACAGTTTGGCAGATTTTCCCTGTTTTTGATGATTCTGGAAGATTTAAGGAATTATGGTTTATTTTTAATATTCCAACTGGTCCTCAGTTGGAATTTATCTGGGTTTTTACCCCTCATAGGCAGGCTTGAGTTACAGATTTTAGGGAGGAAATCTATAAAGTCCCATTTTATCCCATCCTAACAAGGACACATACTATTAACTTGATTAGAAGTATTAATGATAGTGATGTTGACCTTGATCACCTGGCTAGGTTAGGGTTTTCCAGGTTTTCTCATTGCTTGTACCCACCCCTCACTTTCCATATTGTCTTCTTAGGAGTAAATTCACTACACACATCCCAAACTTGAGGAGTAGGAGTTTATCCTCCTCTTCCATGAAAGCTGTGTACTACTCAACATACTTGCAATTCTACGACAAGGAAGATTTGTCTCTCATCCTCCATTTATTTACTAACTCAATTATTTCTTTACATCAGTATGGCTTCATTTATGGTATGATATTTTTGTCACCTTGCTAGATAAAATTTCAGATTAAAATGATTTCTTTCATAGAGCATCTCAGGTACACACTGATTCAAAACTGAAGCTGTTAAAGATATGCTTATTATTAAAATCTTGCTTCATTTTTCAGGAATTCTAACCATACTTCTCTGTGGAGTTAAGTAAGCTATCTGTTGCTAAATATTGATTAGTGGTTAGGCCAGTTGAAACCCTGCTGACTTTATTAGCCATCAGAGGAGAACATATAAAATTGTATACCTTAGCTGAGGGCTTCCCAGGTGGATCAGTGATAATGAATCAGCTGGCAACAGAGGAGACATGGAGAGATGGGTTCAATCCCTGGGTGGGGAAGATTCCCTGGAGAAGAAATGGCAACCCACTTAAGTAATCTTGCCCAGAGAAGGGAAAGAGGAGCCTGGCAGGCTACTGTCCATGGGGTTGCAAAAGAGTCAGACATGACTGAACAGCTAAACCACAAAAGAATAGCTTGATTGTAGGTCTTATACCACAATAAGACATCTATGAACGTTTACACCTTAAAAAGATGGTTGATATAGATGAGAAATGAGGACGGTTTTCTTTCCCTTGAAAAGGAATTGTCTCAGGCTGTATCATTCCACATCCTCCAATCAGACAGGAGCATCTGCCTGTAACAGAGACAGAGGGAATCACTTGGCTGGCAAGGGAATTACAATATGGTTTAGGAATTGGGGTGCTTCTCGCTTACCAAGTCTTCCCAAGAACCTCTATTCTGGTTCTCATGTTTAATTGGTTTTTGACCAATTTTCTGACTTTCATATGAGGGAACTAGACTGGTGTATATGTATGTGTGTAGGTAGGTATGTGTTAGGGTTGGGATTGTTATGTGTACTGTATGTATTTATGTATCTGTATCTCTCAAACTATTTACTTTCAGGACTATAGGCAGAATACAACGACCTAAATACAACTGTACTTGTTTAAATGGTAGACATATTTGGGATACGCCAATAGATGACTGTTTTATCAGACTTCAAGAATTATTTTGGAGGGCCTTGAGGAAAACTCTAAAACAAATAACTGAGAAAAATGTACTGTGAGAGGAAGGAATTATGAAGCATTAGCAAGTTTAGAAAGTGGTCTCTATGTTGGGTGGAGCTTTCTGAGATCAAAAGAATGTAATTTCAGAGGAGCTCTCAGGCAAACCTGAAGACATGTACAAGATTTGCAATGAAGGTTCTCAAGTGACTGATAGTCTGACTTAGATAATTCAACTTACCTAGATTATAAAATAAATAGTATTTAACATATAGCTTCCTTTTCAATATCTATGTAGTAATTCTGGCCTTCTCTGATAGCTCAGTTGGTAAAGAATCTGACTGCAATGCAGGAGACCCTGGTTTGATTTCTGGGTCAGAAAGATCCGCTGGAGAAGGGATAGGCTACCCACTCCAGTATTCTTGGGCTTCCCTGGTGGCTCAGCTGGTAATGAATTCACCTGCAATGCAGGAGACCTGGGTTCGATCCCTGGGTTGGGAAGATACCCTGGAGAAGGGAAAGGGTACCCACTGCAGTATTCTGGCCTGGAGAATTTCATGAACTGTAATTTAATGGGCTTCCCAGGTGGCTTAGTGGTAAATAATCTGCCTGCCAATCAGGAAATGAGGTTTGATCCCTAGTAGGGAAAATCCTCTGAAGAAGGAAGTGGTAATCCACTCCAGTATTTTGCCTGAAAAATTCCATGGACGGAGGAGCCTTGTGGGCTACAGTCTATAGGGTCACAAAAGACTTAGACACAAATTAACAACTAAATGACAACAATAAATTAATTTCATATTTTCCCCAAACTTCAGTAAAGTCTGAAGTTCCTTTGTGCTGTATAGAAAAAAGTGAAGGAATAGCAAAAGAATATAAACCTTGCTCAATATTAATTTCTCTGTGACATCCAGTGAGATGGATCAGCCTTCTATCAAGGGAGCCTTGTCCAATATATCCAGAAGAGGAATAGCTACAGAGTGAGTGAGCAGCTACCTATGTCAAAATTGGGACAGCAATGAGAAAAAAAAAAAAAAAAAACAATACAGAGAAAGAAAAAAAATGATGTCTAAGAATGCAAAGCTGACACTTAGCTCTGCTTCCATTTTAAATCATCACATATATTACTTCCCCTAGAAAGAAAGGAGAAAGAAGCACTTTGCTCACTTAGAGAAATAAACAATAACAACAACAACAACAACAAAACTGGGTCAAACTGAAATATGTCTCATATCCAAACTAAACAGAACAAATTTTTCTGACAAAATATCAAATCCATTTTGTTGTGATGATGTTTGAGGAAATATTGCAACATTTACTAACAGCATAATCATGAAAGAAAAGCTGTCATTTTTTTCTGTCATGAAAAGGCAGCTAGAAATTCAGTATATTTGATAATCTTTTTTTTTTCTTTTCTTTCCCTTTTTTTTTTCTTCCCCAAACCAATACTGAGGTCCAGCCTTGTTTTTAATTCCACTTATTTTCTTTCAGTTGTCTATCTTTCTTTGGCAATCTCTGAGGAAAAGCTAGACAACTTTCATCCTTATTTGAATTAAATAATTATCCTAAAATAGAGTCATATTTTGTCAATCAATATCTCCAAATGTTTATTTAAATGGGCTCAAAGGGAAAGTAAATAAAGCCCATGTCTATATCATTTCAAATAATAGTATCACTAATGTAATTTAGATTGAGGTTAAGAGTAGGCAACTAAGTAAGTCCATTAGACTGAAATAATCACTCAGTGCAATCTTCTATTTTGATCATGAATATAAAAAACAGGTATTCTCTCAAGCAGTTGACAGCTCTTCAAAAATCTGAATGACCAATATTCTTAGTTTTTATATAATGAATCTTAGCCTTCCAAAATAAATGGAAAAATAGCAGCAGCAACAACAAGTCTTTAGACGTGCATTTTCTAGTTGAAAGCACCATAATTCGCAAAGGCATTCATCATAAGGGTAAGGTTGTAGAGATGATATTTTCCTCTGGACATCCTAAAAGATTTGGGGATTCTAGCCCATTTAATCACCAGAAGAAAAATAAAATCCTCTAGAATTAATAGCTTGGAGATAATTCTAGTTGAAACAGGAAGCCAATATAAATCTGCCAAGATGGGACTAATATGTTGTTTCTTCACAGTGAAAGTTAAATTATGATCCAACAAGTTCTAGACATGCTGTAATTTGGAGATAGCCTTATCAAAAAAGCCATAAAACTAAATAGTCAAGTAATCAGTTGCTATAGAAACTATAATACAAAATAAATAAATGAGACCTTCAAAAAAGCAAGATCTAAAAACATGCAAAGGTATGGCATAATTCATAAGGTATTAAATTCACATAAATTAAAAAAACTTGAAGTATGAATGCTTGCATTCTTTTGTAAGTGTCAGGTGTTTAAAAGCTTAGACACACATGCTAAAAAGGCAAGGTAAAATAATTTTCTTGTTAGCAAGATGGAGAATTCCATTCAAGAGTATAACAAAAGATGACTTTTATGTTCATATGAGTTATAAATTTGAATATCAGTATTAATAATATGAAACTATCCAAGCACACATTATTTTAAGAAATCAGGTATTCATAAAAGAATCTTTTTTTCTTTTCCTGTCACTTTATTCTACTCTCTCTATGCTTCCCTCTTTGTCTCTTTATCCATGTTGTCTTCATTTTTATTTAGAATTCATCATTTTTAAAATGTTATTTAAAAATATATTCCACTACAATAAACTGTGGAAAATTCTGAAAGAGATGGGAATACCAGACCACCTGACCTGCCTCTTGAGAAACTTATATGCAGTTCAGAAAACAGCAGTTAAAACTGAACGTGGAACACCGGACTGGTTCCAGATAGGAAAAGGAGTACATCAAGGCTGTATATTGTCACCCTGCTTATTTAACTTATATGCAGAGTACATCATGAGAAACACTGGGCTGGAAGAAGTACAAGCTGGAATCAAGACTGCCGGGACAAATATCAATAACCTCAGATATGCAGATGACACCACCCTTATGGCAGAAAGTGAAGAGGAGCTAAAAAGCCTCTTGATGAAAGTGGAAGAAGCGAGTGAAAAAGCTGGCTTAAAGCTCAACATTCAGAAAACTAAGATCATGGCATCTGGTCCTATCACTTCATGGCAGATAGATGGGGATATAGTGCAAACAGTGTCAGAATTTATTTTTGGGGGCTCCAAAATCACTGCAGATGGTGATTGCAACCATGAAATTAAAACACGCTTATTCCTTCGAAGGGAAGTTATGACCAACCTAGATAGCGTATTGAAAAGTAGAGATATTACCTTGCCAACAAAGGTCCATCTAGTCAAGGCTATGGTTTTTCCAGTGGTCATGTACGGATGTGAGAGTTGGACTGTGAAGAAAGCTGAGCACCAAAGAATTGATGCTTTTTAACTGTGGTGTTGGAGAAGACTCTTGAGAATTCCTTGGACTTCAAGGAGATCCAACTATTCTATTCTAAAGGAGATCAGTCCTGGGTGTTCATTGGAAGGACTGATGCTAAAGCTGAAGCTCCAATAGTTTGGCCACCTCATGCGAATAGTTAACACATTGGAAAAGACCCTGATGCTGGGAGGGATTGGGGGTAGGAGGAGAAGGGAACGACAGAGGATGAGATGGCTGGATGGCATCACTGACTCGATGGACATGAGTTCGAGTGAACTCCAGGAGTTGGTGATGGACAGGGAGGCCTGGCGTGGGACAGGGAGGCCTGGCGTGCTGTGATTCGTGGGGTCACAAAGAGTCAGACATAACTGAGCAACTGAACTGGACTGAAGGTAGTTCTGGGCTTCCCAGGTAGCTCAGCTGGTCAAGAAACTGCCTGCAATGCAGGAGACCCCCCCTTCGAGTCCTGGGTTGGGAAGTTCCCCTGGAGAAGGGATAGGCTATCCACTCCAGTATTCTTGGGCTTCTCTAGTGGATCAGACAGGAAAGAATTTGCCTGTAATGGAGGAGACCTGGGTTCGATCCTCGGGTTAGGAAGATCCCCTGGAGGAGGCCATGGCAACCCACTCCAGTTTTCTTGCCTAGAGAATTCTATGGACAGAGGAGCCTGGTGGGCTACAGTCCATGAGGTTGTAAAGAGTCAGACACAACTAAGCACAGCACAAGGGAATTCTATTTTTAATTTTTTGAGGAACCTCTATACTGTTTTCCATAGAGCTTACACCAACTTGAATTCCTAATGACAGTGTGCCAGGGTTTCAATTTCTCCACATCTTTGCCAACACTTACTGCTTTCGTTTTTTTATAATAATAGTCATCATGACAGCTATGAGATAATATCTGTCATTTTTATTTGCATTTCCCCGATGATTAGTGATATTTAGCATTTTTCCATATACCTGTTGGTTATCTGTGTGTCTTTTTCAGAAAAAAGACTCCGCAAGTCCTTAGCCCATTGTAAAATCAGGTTATTAGTTGTTTTAACTATTGAGTTGAAGTTCCTTATAAGGAACTTCCTTATATTCTGCAGATTCTCCTCTTATTAGATATATGCTTTGCAAATTTCCCATCCAAATAGGTGTATTTTCACCCTGTTGATTGTTTCCTTTGTTGTGAAGAAACTTGCTGTTTGACGTATTCTCACTTGCTTATCTTTGGTTTTTTTTGTCCTTACTTTTCATGTTATATTTATTAAATCACTTCAGAGACAAATTTGCAAAAGAACTGACCTCCCATGTTTGCTACAGCACTATTTACAATAGTGGATAATTAATTCCAAACATGGAACAATTAATTCCAAATTATGGAAACTACCTAAATGCTCACTGACAGATGAGCAGATGCATAAGATATGGTATATATATATATATACAATGGAATACTATTCAGCCTTAAAAAAGAAGAACCTTGGCAATGTGTGACAGCATGAACACATTTTGAGACATCATGCTAGGTGAAATAAGCCAGTGACAGAAAGACAAATATTGCATTATTTCAGTTATGTAAGTTCTCTAAATTAGCCAAATTCATAGACTCAATGAGTAGAAAGCTGGTTGCCAGGGACTAGGAGAGGGAGAACTGGAGAATTACTTACCAACAGGCATAACATTTCAATTAAGCAAAATGAATGAATGAGGGTAACTCTCATGCTAAATGTTCTTGCCACAACAAAAATAACACAAGTAAATGAAAGTAAATAATCAAGCATTTGCTCTAAGTAATTCGACTGTAGGAAAACACATTTAAAGTAAGCTAAATATCTAAAATGGCATCATATTTTGACACTGTATTTTCACTGAGACCCAAAGGAACTAAAAATCTCAGAGAGAAAAAGAAAAAAAAAAACCCACGAAATTGTACGTTAAGCAGCTTTTTATTTTATATGTACAGAAGGTGTGCATGCTAAGTAGCTTCAGTCATATTCTACTCTTTGCAACCCAGTGGACCATAACCTGCCAGGCTCCTCTGTCCATTGGATTCTCCAGGCAAGAATACTGGAGTGGGTTGCTGTTTTTGCCTCTGGAGGCTCTTGTGGACCCAGGGATCGAATTCAAGTCTGTTATGTCTCCCTTGTTGGCAGGCAGGTTCTTCACCACTAGCCACCTGGGAAGCTCATATGTACAGAATATTAGACAATTAATATACTTTAAGATAAGCAAACAAAGAAGCAAGAAAATAATTTTAGTTGCTGTGCACCGTGCTATCTAGATTGTATCTATTGAAACAAAGCCCTCCCCCACCCTTGCTGCTGATGCTGCTAAGTCGCTCAGTCGTGTCCGACTCTGCATGACCCCATAGACTGCAGTCCACCAGGCTCCCCCGTCCCTGGGATTCTCCAGGCAAGAACGCTGGAGTGGGCTTCCATTTCCTTCTCCAATGCCTGAAAGTGAAAAGTGAAAGTGAAGTCGCTCAATCATGTCCGACTCCTCCTGACCCTATGGACTCCAGCCTACCAGGCTTCCCTGTCCATGTGATTTTCCAGGGAAGAGTACTAGAGTGGGTGCCATTGCTTTCTCCGCCCCAACCCTTGAGTCAGGATTAATCTCTTCAAGAATGAGGAAGAAAGGACTTACAATGTAGTGTGATATCAGAATGAGAGACAGGTGGAGAGACAGAGAGTGGAGAGACAGAGACAGAGAGAGACAGAAACAGAAAGAGATTGACTGATGTTACAGGACATGTAAAGATCTATAGTCTTTTTCATCACATGCAAGTACTCATGCTTTTAATGTTCTTTCATTCTATTCATATTCTTAAAATTACGTGTTTATTCTTAAACGTACAAATGTAAAGTGTTTTGTGTCAAACCAAGCTAAGTACCCTTATAAAATCCATCATTTTCTTACTCCTTATTACTAGAATAACATGTTTTGGGGGGAAGCAGCAAAGAGCCCAGATTAATGATTTTGCAGGCTTCCATAAAACAATGAAAGGAGATGCAACATACTGTGACAAATAGATGTAAGTGGAAGTCTACTGCTGGAGTTTCCAGACAATCTGATTTCTCTTAATTTGGGCTCTTTGCTCACCGCAATCGCTGCCCCCTCCGCCCCCCAGAAGCCTGCTGCTCCAAGAAACATGATATTCTAGTAAGAAGGAGGTAAAAAAAAAAAAATGGTGGATTTTATGAAGATATTTAGCTGGGTTGCCACAAAATATACTCGTAAGTTTGAGAATATGAACAGAATGAAAAAACAGTAAATGAAACCATAAATACTTGCATGTAATGGAAAAACTTATATATCTTTACATGTCTTGTTATATTAGTCAATCTCTCTCTGTCTATGTCTCTCTATCTCAGCTCGCATGAGCATTTTGTCTTTCTTTATTCTTATAAACTCTTCTGGTTTATAGTGGTTTATAGTGTCTTTGCAGTGTTGGAGATTCCAAGCTATTTTTTTGAATATGAAGAGAATGTAATGCAATTTCCATGGAAGGTAGGTAAAATACAAAAATGAAGTGCACCCATGTATTGACGACATCATCAAGCTACATTGTCAGTCCTGGATTGTTCACTACTGGGGCAGTGTTGGGCCAGGTGAGATAAAGAAACCCTTTTAATAAATAAGTTACTGGAAATAAACTGAAATGTGTTAGCCTTGAAAAGTGAAAGTTTAAGTGTTAGGGATAGGCAAGAATTCTGGAGTGGGGAGTCATTTCCTTCTCCAGAGGATCTTCATGACTCAGGGTCTCCTGCACTGCAGGTGGTTTCTTTCCCATCTGAGCCACCAGGGAAGCCCTAAATGAGTGAAATCAAGTCTCCAAAGATACAAAGACAGAATTGAAATTCCTGAAATTTTGGAAGTTATTTCAAGAGAAAATTAAGAAAATCATAAATGATTATAAATACCAACTTTAGGTATTATTCTTGTATCCTTGTGGCATTTGGACACTCTGAAATTCTAATAAGACTTTCTTTGATCTCTATGTTCCTTAGAGGGATATGTTATTTAAAAGACTGACATTAGAAATTAAAAAAATAAAAATTGAAGAAAAATGAATAAACAGTTTTAAAAAGAAATTTTATCACAAGACACTACACTTTTAAGGCAGAGAAACAATAGTCATACTCAAGGGATTCCATAGTAGAAAAATTATACATAAAGTGCTTTTAGGACAGAATGTGACATGGACTATATATAGCAAGACCATTCTGATCAAGTTTATACCACTGCAAGTCTTTTCATATCATTTATAAAACCAATTACATGCTGATTCAGAAATCACATTTCACAGCTTGCCTTGTCAGATTACTGCATGATTAAGACTGGCCATCATTCTTTCCTTCTTCCTAATCAAATGGTCCAGCCATTTCCCAAGGTCAAATGAGTGAAAAAATGAAGTTCACTGTCCTGGCAGTGCTCTACTTCATTCTTTTGTCACAACTCCTCTTTTCCACTTAGGCAACCATGACCTCCATTCTGTTCCTTCCTGCTGATTCTTACTTTATTCCTGCCCTCGCCACCTACAGATGCTGCTATGAAAATTTGCTAACTCTTTATGGAACAGTTTCCAAGTGTCAGGTCTAACAAAAGATGCTTTGTCAATAACTCCTTACAAACATAGCATCTATACTGCTGAGAACTTTCTTTGACAGAACAAATGACAGGGTCTGGACTCAGACTGTGTAGATTCAAATTTATGTTTCACTTTGACTGTGTGATTTTGGTCAAGTTCTTACGTTTTTGTTGAGGATATGAGTACTGCTTACCTCATAGGATTGTAAGAAATCAAACTAAATAATATATTAATACATAAAACTAGAACAATGGGTCTTGTACACTAATCATATTATTTTGCCAATCATAGTAGGACTATTATAGCGTAATAGAGGACGAGTCAGATACCTTAATAATACTAATGTTACTATTATTTTTAAACAAATTCATACGAAAGGAGTTAAGCCTGACATTTAAATTGTGTAGCTGTTTATGTGTTTGAAATTGTGGATATGCAAATCTGAATATAAGATACATGTGTGACCACAGAACCTCACACTGTCGACTATGACTTGTAGGAGCAACAGGTTTTAACTGTATCCTCTTAGGTTTCAATACCAGTTCTTCCTTCTGAGACTGGGTGATAAATATGTTACTTTACGTCTGAGAGCTTCCATTTAATTAAACTGAGGAAAATATCACTTACCTTCTGTGTTGTGACATATGATAAGAACTCTGTAAATAGTGTATGCTAATGTTATGCTCTTAGTGACTTGCTGTATTGTTGTTTTCTGGCCTTTTGCTGCCTTTGCCAAATCCTCAAGATATGTGGAGGGTAAATATTATATATATATATATATATATATATATATATGCATATATATATATGCATATATATATATAAGGAGAAAGCAATATATTATAATTGATAACATTGTGTACACCCCTCTAAATGATCCTTTTAAAATATTTTCCTTTTATTTCATAAACTGGAAAACATGTCTAGATTCATTCCATGGTATTTTAATTAAGAAAATAATTTTACTTAAAACACGAATTTTGATTACACACTTAACTTAGGGGAAAGGTATTAAAATGTAATACATACAAATTGACTTTGTGGCAGGCATTTAAAATCCACTATCTCATTTTAATTATTAGACAAATATTTACAAATATCTTAGGAGTTGGTAATACCAAAATGCAGTTTTTGCAATACTTTTAATTAACATGAGATTAATGAATGCAGTTTTTATAGGAACATCCCTTGATTAGTTTAGTGTGTTGTGCTGTATTCTGATTTGATTATACACTATTCCAAAGTATTGCAAAGAAGATATGCAGAGACGATTATCCTTTTAAGAAAAATAACCTAATGAGAGAACTCAGAGATTAGAACAGTAAAAAAATACAATAAAATGTAGTCACTACTCAGTCCTGTACTCTCAGTAGGGTAGTAGACGCTACAGAAAACCTATTAGGAAACATTTTCACCACTGAAGAGGTGTATGTTTGTTGACAGAGGTAATAAATTAGAAACGTGAGAGAATTGCAATGGAAATGAAGCAGAAAGCTTACATATACTAAGTCCTTGAATCATTTCTCAAAAGACATATAATCCATACAATTATTGTCTACTTTGTTCTAGAGCAAGGCAAAAATGCACTATTCACTAAACTATCTTTGATAATATAAGGCAAGATTAATTTCATCTTTTATCCTTTTCATATGAAGTCATTCTCCCAGAGAATGCCTGGTGTAACAGTGTTAAAAAAAAAATCCAAATTTATGTGCACCATATGCTTCCTTGAATCTGCTTTATGGCAAAGGCTAAAAATTATTGCGGCAAAGTAGTGATTTGTGATCAAAGGGTACAGCCTCAGCTAGTTCACAGAAAGGGCTGCATCTGCTCTGGACTAGAACTGAGCGAGTTCAGTCACCTGAAGTCACAGATATTAAAACTGCCATCCCAAGACATTGAAAAGGGCTGTTTCTACCTTTCTCAAAGATTCTGCAATTTTGTGCCTTAATTCTGCCACCTGCTGGTATGATAAAGAACTGAAAAGAGTTGACTAGATTTCAATGTGAGTTTTGCAGGAAACATCAAATTGTTTCAAATTACTTTGACAAAGTAGCTCATGTTTTGTCAGCAAAGTTAATGTGTTTTCTTAGACTTCATGATTTTTTAAATAGCTATATAAATATATTTAGTGGAGGAAGATAAAGATTGTGTTTTATGTCAATGATTTCCTATTTTCCATAATTGCTTTAAGGACTTGCTGTTAAAAGATCTTCATTGTCAGGAACTCAGAAAATATGCAACGTATCAAGTAATTTTATAGGAAATTCAGGTAACAAATACATATGGCTTACAAAACTAACAATTAAAAAAATAGATTGTAAATTTCCTTGGTCTTGCCAGTTTCTTGGCTTCTCATGCCTTCTATGGTAACGTGGGCCAATGAGTGTAGCCACAATACAGTCACATGAGAAGAAGCTATTGTGATGTTGCTGTACAATAATCATACAGAAGAGGAGCTAAATCTGTACTGAGAGAAATTATAGGGGCACTGTGTAATTATGGTTTGCAAGGAAACCTATATGATTATAATTTGAGGAATTTAAAGAAATTGCTTTCTTCACATTTGAGGACAAAATCTTTGTCTCATGGAAACTGATTCTTTTTCCTTTTCAGGAGAGCAAAGACAATTATATACCCAGAAACATAATTAGTACAATACTGATTAACAGCAAAAGGCATTTTAAAAGACCACTTATTAGTCATGCAGCTTTTTCATTATGTCAAGAGAATGTCTTCAGAAAAGGCAAAAGAATTAAAAATTCAAGGGATTAAAATATGTATTCAGTGTAGCTTGTGCCTTCTTTTTTAGCATTTTATCCAAATTAAAATTCTTCATGCTGATTAAATCGAAGTTAGATATATTTGTAAAGGCGGTCATATTTTCTCAGGCAGTTTTGCAAAAAGTGGAGCCTGAGGCGATGGCTTCTTTGATAGCACTCTGTTAAGCAGCCAGCAGCCCAAGGAATAAGGATGGTGACACAATTTAAATGTTACTTATAGGTGGTGAAACTTTGAAAAGGAAGTAGTACATTTCAGTTAATCATCCAGATATTTGTAAATAAATGACTATGTGGCATTGTCCAGAGGAAGTATCTGAGTATCTGACTGTCATTTGTAGTTAGGGTGATAAAAGGGAAGATTCTTAGGCAAACCAACAAATGGTCACAAGTTTTTGTTTGTATATTTGTTTTTAATGCATTGTAGCAGAAATAAACATTGAAATTAAAGATGGAAAAGAAATGTCAACTTACTTTTAAATTGTTTAAGTATGATATTGAAAAATCATAAATATATTATGGTGCCACATAATAGTTAACAGTCAGATTGCTAATATATTTTCTTCTATTTTATGTTTTTTCATTTTTTTATCATAGCTGCATATATATTGAATTTTAGACCTTGAATAGCCTACTCATATAACTGTTTCGTGACTGCCACCAATTTTTTTCTCTCTTGTTTTAGTTTACTATGCTCACAGTCTAATGCTAATGACTCTGAGAGCCCCAGCATGGTCACTACTCGCAATTGTTGATAGACATGTGACTAATAATGGAGTTCAGGTAATTTTCAAAAGTATTACGTGCATTACATATCCCTCCATGTTTGTACCAAGGCAATCAAGGCTTGTGTCCAGGGAGCTAGGGTCTTGTCTAATGGTTCTTTCTTTATTGCTATCCAAGATATTAGCCTGATCTCCTTTGGTGTTTAAAATAGTGACCAGCAGTATGTGACAGCATCATTATCTTTTTTATCTCTAGAACTCAGAAGAGCTTTTCTTTAAATTTTGGAAATATTCTGTTATGTAAATAGTCAAGATATGTTGCCTTTATTCTTTCAAATATCATTTTGATTCTTTTAGCTTTCACACTTATTTTTTCCCCTAAGCAAATAATAGGTGTAACACAAATACATTATAAGGTAATTGAACTCATGATCAGAGTGAGATTAACAAGAATCAGCAGGTCAATGCCTGCTGTAAACCATCAGGTGAAGAGCTAAGAAGAATTTGCAAATATTTTATTAAATCTTTATCCCCTTATTTCTTTGTAAACAGTTGTTCACTCTCCTTTCGGTAATTTAAGTGGAATTAGCATTCTGGTTAGTCCCTCTGCAAAAACAAATAGAAGCTAACTGAGAATACTGGAGTTCATTTCAGCTCCCTGCCACAGTCATTCCTCGATTTATATTTTTGACAAATTGTTCTCATTTCCCAAGGTCTCTGAAGGCTGCAGCTTGTGGCATATATTTCTGGCCCTCTTGCATATTTGGAAAAGAATCCAAACTCATCTCTGTAGTTCTATATCTAATGCTGAATTTCTTTTGCTTTCCAATCTCCACTCAGTTCTGTATCAAACAAACTCATCTGGCTCTAGGGGGCTTCCCAGGTGGCACTAGTGGTAAAGAACCTGCCAGCCAATTCAGGATGCTTAAGAGACACAGGTTAGATCCTCATTGAAGTGATTTAGAACAGCACAGCACATCTGGCTCTAACAAAACTTACTTTCCTTTAAACACTACTGTATGAAAGTATCTCAGAAATATTGGAAAGCCTGAGGCTGGTTATTTTATATTTATTGTTGTTGACCCTCTAAGTTATGTCCAACTCTTTGTGACCCTATGTACTGTAGCCCACCAGGCTCCTCTGTCCATGGAATTCTCTAGGCAAGTATAGTGGAGTGGGTTTCCATTCCCTTCTCCAGGGGGTCTTTCTGACCCAGGGATCGAACCTGCGTTTTTTGAGTCTCCTGTGTTAGCAGGCAGATTCTTTACCACTGAGCCACCTGGGAAAACAACCTTGTGTATATTACTGGCAAAACAACAGCAACAATAACAACAAAATACCTGCCTAATATCTGATTCCTCATGGATGACTCTTTAGAATAAACTATCTGCTTTAGTAAGGCTTCCCTGGTGGTTCAGATGATAAGGAATCAGCCTGCAATGCAGCAGACCTGGGTTTAATCCTTGAGTAAGGAAGGCTCTCTGGCAGATGAAATAGCAACTCACTCCAGTATTTTTGCCTTGAAAATTCCATGTCCAGAGGAGCCTGGAGGGCTACAGTCCATGGGGTCACAAAGAGTCAGACATGACTGAGTGACTAACACACACAGACACAGACACAGACACACACACACACACACATCTGCCTTAGTATGTTTGTTGATACCCCATTGAGCTCTTGGCATTCTTAAACTATTCCCCTTCCATGAAAACTTTGCTTACAGTTCTATCTGAAGGATCTTTTATTCTGCTATACTCACTAGGAAATATTAGATACCTTTGCTATGATTTAAGCAATTCTTGTATAACATCTTTGCTATTTTTATTAAAAATCTTGCTGTTTCACTGAGATAGTATCTCAGGGAGTGTTCTCTATATAAATTAACAGGGGAAGAGAAGACTTGAGCCTGGTTTACTCTAGTGGTTTACTTTGCTTTCAAAGAGAAATGGCCAGAAATGGCCAGATGTGCAATAATATGTTGATTTATGGGCTTGGCAGTATCAGGGACTTATACTGAAGATAACTGGAGAACTGGTAATAAAGAAATCTGGGGAAGAGGTATGTGCAATGACTGAACAGGAAAAACAAAAACCCATGAAGCTGTGAAGATATGCATGTCCTCTGTGAATGCTCACCAAACCACAAGAAACTCAGCAGAGAATTAAATAATAAAGATGCTAACTCAGCCCCATTTTTGGGGTATCAGTCAGCTTCTTTCCCCAGTCATCTCTGTGGTGTCCCAATTGGCTTGTAACACAAAGGGGCCATGGTGGCAGGAATGAAAGTTAGGCAGGGACCCAGCCACGTGGACTTCACTCACCAAGGCCAATTGATGAATAACTTGTCAGCAGTAAAGACCAATACTGAGCTCCTCCTGAAGGCAGGTTGGGTACATTTGACTGCTTCCATTATGGAAGGAGCAGCATTTTGTACTTACTAATATAGATTTGTCTGCCCTGTTGGCAAGAGATCTAAATTACCCCCATGTATGTACTGGTTTCTAGTAAGATAGCTCTCCCACTTAAAAAGTTTCATGGAAATTTTGGCTCTTTGTGTATCAGTATATGTAACAGAACCAGTTTATTAATGACTGTGAGGAAGTTGGACTATCAACAAAGCCAAGATTTCTTTAATCTGTTCAGGATTTTATGCATATCTCTGAAATCCATCCATTAGAAGAAAATTCCACTTATGCAATATGTCAGTAGTGGTCAATTAATATTTCATAAAGAATATTTTATTTATTTTATATGTTAAATGGAAATTAAGGAGAAATATCTAATTTAATTAGTCCTTTCTGGTGCCTACATACAGAATTATATCAGGAGAAGTTGTATGAAGAGTGGATAAAATAAAGCAACTATCTTTATGGATTTTCATTAAAAATATAATTATAAAATTATCTATTTTATACTGTGTTTGAATACATGGGATTGCTTTAATCCTCATCAATTTAATTCAAGTTTACTTTTATTATATTTATTAAAAAGTAATTTAAGGTAACATATATTTGCAAGGGGAAATACATACATAATCTGACATGTTCATCAGACTCTAGGACTTAACTCTTACTCTTATAAATTCTTTACAAAAAATATTTGAAGTTAAAATTCTCAGTACCATTTAAAATAATAATCTTGAATTATACAAAATTTAGTCAAGTTTTATACAAGCATGTCAGTGACAGATCTGTGATTCTAACTCACATACCTTTATCACTACTGCACTTCCCATTTTAGCATCTGTGTGACTAGAATTATTACTATATTTGAAATAACTGCCTTTTAAGTATTTATATCTACAAATAGCAGTAGGGTATCATTTTTACTTTTGTAGCAAAATATTTTTGTATGCTACTGGCTCCTCAATAGTATTTTTTTCTCTATAATTCTAATTTTTCTGATGAAATACTAAACTGCCATTCAGAGATTTCAGATCCACTTTTTAAAATGTACATGTAAGCAGTATTTCCATTTAACCATATATTGGCATATATTCATTTACACCTTTGACAATACAATCTAATGAAATTCATCACTCACATACTTACATATGTGGGCTGGAGGAAGCACAAGCTGGAATAAAGATTGCCAGGAGAAATAGCAATAGCCTCAGATATGCAGATGACACCACCCTTACGGCAGAAAGTGAAGAAGAACTTACACAGCCTCTTGATAAAAGTGAAAGAGGGTCAAAAAGTTGGCTTAAAACTCAACATTCAGAAAACAAAGATCATGTCACCGGTCCCACCACTTCATGGGAAATAGATGGGGAAAGACTGGAAACAGTGGCTGACTTTATTTTTCTGGGTTCCAAAATCACTGCAGATAGTGATTGCAGCCATGAAATTAAAAGACGCTTACTCCCTGGAAGGAAAGTTATGACCAACCTAGACAGAATATTAAAAAGCAGAGACCAAAAATCTGTTCTATACATATGTGTCTCTTTTGCTGTCTCGCATACAGGGTTATCGTTACCATCTTTCTAAATTCCATATATATGTGTTAGTATGCTGTATTGGTGTTTTTCTTTCTGGCTTACTTCATTCTGTACAGTATTGTAAAGTAAAATAAAGTAAAATATATTTCAATATTAAAAAAAAAAAAAAAGCAGAGACATTACTTTGCCAACAAAGGTCCATCTAGTAAAGGCTATGGTTTTTCCAGGAGTCATGTATGGATATGAGAGTTGGATTGTGAAGAAAGCTGAGCACAGAAGAATTGATGCTTTTGAACTGTGGTGTTGGAGAAGACTTTTGAGAGTCCCTTGGACTGCAAAGAGATCTAACCAGTCCATCCTAAAGGAGATCAGTCCTGGGTGTTCATTGGAGGGACTGATGTTGGAGCTGAAACTCCAATACTTTGGCCACCTGATGTGAAGAGCTGACTCATTTGAAAAGACCCTGATGCTGGGAAAGATTGATGGCAGGAGGACAAGGGGACGACAGAGGATGAGATGGTTGGATGGCATCACCGACTCAATGGACACGGGTTTGGGTGGACTCCGGGAGTTGGTAATGGACAGGGAGGCCTGGCGTGCTGAGATTCATGGAGTTGCAAAGAGCTGAACACGACTGAATGACTGAACTGAACTGAACTGATACTTTCATATTGTTGAAAAGTTCAGTTCAGTTCAGTTGCTCAGTTGTGTCCGACTATTTTCAACCCCATGGATGGTAGCATGACAGACTTCCCTGTCCATCACTAAATACCAGAGCTTGCTCAAGCTCATGTCTATCAAGTCAGTGATGACATCCTACCATCTTATCCTCTGTCCTCCCCTTCTCCTCCCACCTCCAATCTTTCCCAGAATCAAGGTCTTTTCCAATGAGTAGTTCTTCACATCAGGTGGCCAAAGTATTGGAGTTTCAGGTTCAGAATCAGTTCTTCCAATGAATATTCAGGACTGATTTCCTTTAGGATGGACTGCGATCTCCTTGCAGTCCAAGGGACTCTTAAGAGTCTTCCCCAACACCACAGTTCAAAAGCATCAATTCTTTGGCACTCAGTTTTTTTTATAGTCCAACTCTCACATCCGTATACGACTACTGAAAAAAACATAGGTTTGACTAGATGGACATTTGTTGTCAAAGGAATGTCTCTGATTTTTGATATGCTGTCTAGGCTGGTAATAGTTTTCTTCCAAAGAGCAAGTGTCTTTCAATTTCATGGCTGCAGTCACCATCTGAATTGATTTTGGAGCCCCCAAAAATAAACTGTCACTGTTTCCTTATTTCCCCATTTATTTGCCATGAAGTGATGGGACTGGATGCCATGATCTTAGTTTTCTAAATGTTGAGCTTTAAACCAACTTTTTGACTCTCCTCTTTCACTTTCGTCAAGAGGCTCTTTAGTTCTTCTTCACTTTCTGCTCTAAGGGTGGTGTCATCTGCATATCTGAGGTTGTTGATATTTCCCCAGGCAATCTTGATTCCAGCTTGCACTTTACCCAGCCCTGCATTTCTCATGATGTCCTCTGCATAAGAGTTAAATAAGCAGGGTGACAATATACAGCCTTGACATGCTCCTTTCCCAATTTGGAACCAGTCCATTTTTCCATGTCCAGTTCTAAATGTTACTTCTAGACCTGCATACAGATTTCTCAGGAGGCAAGTCAGGTAGTCTGCTTTTCACAGCTCTTGAAGAATTTTCCAGTTTGTTATGATCCACACAGTCAAAGGCTTTGGCACAGTCAATAAAGCAGAAGTAGATGTTTTTCTGGAAGTCTTGTGCTTTTTTGATGATCCAACGGATGTTGGCAATTTGATCTGTTTCCTCTACCTTTTCTAAATCCAACCTGAAAATATGAAAATTCACAGTTCACATGCTGTTGAAGCCTGGATTCGAGAATTTTGATCATTACTTTGCTAGAATTTGAGATGAATGCAATAGTGCGGTAGTTTGAGGATTCTTTGGCATTACCTTTCCTTGGGATTGGAATGAAAACTGACCTTATCCAGTCCTGTGGCCACTGCTGAGTTTTCCAAACTTGCTGGCATATTGAGTGCAGCACTTTCACAGCATCATCTTCCAGGATTAGAAATAGGTCAACTGGAATTCCATCACCTCCACTAGCTTTGCTCATAGTGATGCTTCCTAAGGCCCACTTGACTTCACATTCCAGGATGCCTGGCTCTAGTTAAGTGATCACACCATTGTGAGTATCTGAATATCTGGAGATCTTTTCGAAAAGTTATCTTGCCACTATTTAAAAAATATATGTATACATATATATATTTGGAAAGGACAATGGCAATCCACTCCAGTACTCTTGCCTGGAAAATCCCATGGACAGAGGAGCCTGATAGGCTGCAGTCCATGGGGTTGCTAAGAGTCGGGCACGACTGAGCGACTTCACTTTCACTTTTCACTTTCCTGCATTGGAGAAGGAAATGGCATCCCACTCCAGTATTCTTACCTGGAGAATCCCAGGGACAGAGGAGCCTGGTTGGCTGTCATCTAGGGTCGCACAGAGTTGGACACAACTGAAGTGATTATATATATATATATATGTATGTATTCATATAGATATAAATATAGATATAGATAGAGCTGTATTTAATGAGGCCAACAGAGTCAAGAGGCCAAGAAGAGGCCAGGAAGAGTTACTTCCTTTGTTAAAGGAAGTAACAAAATGTGCACACTGCCCAGACACATGCTATAAATAAAAATGGTGAATGCATGATAAACGTAAAAGTAAGATTTTTAAAAGCTTTACCCCAAAGATTGGCAATTTAAGTGTCTAATATTCCAGAAAATATCTGAACTTCCTAAACTCTGGTGCCCATGATAAAACGGTGTGTTCTATGTCAGTTCTAGATAGTATATTGCAATTTTTTAGGCATTTGTTTTCAGTTGTGCTTCTTAATTTGGGGGTATTTTATTCACTTTACTCTTAGGTAAAAAGAGATCCTATTTTTCCTTAAGGTCAACTTCTAAATTCTTGCATTGAGTGTGAACTCTAGAATGAGTCATAGGGCTGAAACACGACTTAAGTTCACAAAATTTATCATTTAGGCCACATCCTCAAGGTTGCTCTCAGTATCTGTTCATGTGACCAGAAGAAAAACATTTTTCATAATTATAATCTAACTGTAGCTTGTATTCAAGGAAGAAAACAAGTTTGTTGTGAAAAGGTACGGTGTCCTTTCTTGAGGTTGATTATAACTTCCCAAATTTGTTTGAAACATCTTGCCATGGAGTCTAGGACATTTCCCAAATATGAGTAAATTCATTCTGTTTCCACTTTCTCCACAGAGTTGTATTCTGATTCAATAGGTATACTTCATCTTATTCATCTGAGAAGTATATTCTTTCTTTCAATTTAGTATGAGTTATTATTGCCTGAGAAAATGTTATGTTAGCCAATTTGCAAAATGTTTCAAAGATTCAAGGCACAAACTGACACTGTGGTTTTCCTTTTATAATCCTTTAAGCATTCTGCTTTAGTTTCTGTGTCATATTAGTCATCTGGCATGAAAATCGATCCTAAAACATTTCAACACCTTAAAGAGAACCTTCATTTCCTATTCCCTTATCATCTATTGTAGAGGTTAATGTTTATCAATCTTTCCATTTCATCATAACCAAGCGGTGATAAGATTTTTTTAAAATTATATTTTATGAAAATGAACTACCCACAAGATAATTTAAATGTAATTTCTTGTGCAGGAAATGTTTTCTTTAAGAACATTAATTGATCTTAGTGTTCAGACATTAATTTAAAAGCACAATGCTATGTAATTAAGGCTGAGTATACCTGTTTGTATTGTCTCTGAGATATGATTATTTCTCAGTAGTACAATAATGTCTAATGAAAATCAAGTCATAAGTTCATGGCAACATAATGAATTTTCAGTTGGAAATAAAATTTATAAAATAAAGGTGATAGGAATACTTAGTCTATTTGGAAGATGGAAAAAGAGCAAGACATAAACTAAGAGCTTCCTTGAAGAGTAACATGGTAATTACACACATATTTGAAAAACACTTATTTGCTCCTTGCACTTAATTGGTATTTACCTTAATTATTTAATTCAGTGCAGCTGTCAAGAAAATATACTGAGGATTTGGGAAGGAAATTATTTATATTTCATTAGCTATATCAGTGGTCTTCCCTGATGGCTCAGCTGGTAAAGAATCAACCTGCCAATGTAGGAGATGCAAGAGATGTGGGTTTGATCCCTGGGTTGGGAAGACCTCCTGGAGAAGGAAATGATAACCCACTTCAGTATTCTTTCCTGAAAAGTTCTATGGACAGAGAAATATGACAAGCTACAGTCCAAGGGGTCACAAAGAGTCAGACATGACTGAGGGTGCATGTACATACACACACAATTATATCAGTGTACTACTAAGATTATTTTAGATTAAATATTTTGTGTGGGAGCATAACTTGGAGAATAATTAAAGAGGAATCACTTTATTACTCTATTTTGAAAAACATTCCGAGTCAAAGTGATTGTCACCAAATTGGGAATGTTGAAATTTTATAAATGCATTAATAAATACATATGAAGTCAAATATGTACATTTGTTTTCCAAAAATCCTTAACATGTTTTGAAATAAAATATAATATCTGTTATAAGGCATTACAAGGCATACTACATTAACTATAACAGGATTGGTAAATAAAATTTTATTTGGAATGGAAAATTAGGATTTTTTGAAAAAGTAGTAAATTCAAACATTGTATGAAAGACGAAGTATATGACCCTAATTTTCTTTTTGTGTGAAATCTATTATATCTACCAGGAAAAAAAGTCAGATATTTCCTCTTAATACTTAGAAAAATGTGTTTCAAGCCAGGAGTGGAGAAGAGACATGTTGTGAGATTAACTACCAGTCAGCCAGAACAAGATGCAACAAGAACTCAAGTGGTTTTCTGCTTTATTGACTATGCCAAAGCCTTTGACTGTGTGGATCACAATAAACTGTGGAAAAATCTGAAAGCGATGGGAAAACCAGACCACCTGACAGGCCTCTTGAGAAATCTGTATGCAGGTCAGGAAGCACCAGTTAGAACTGGACATGGAACAACAGACTGGTTCCAAATAGGAAAAGGAGTACATCAAGGCTGTGTATTGTCACCCTGCTTATTTAACTTCTATGCAGAGTACATCATGAGAAACGCTGGACTGGAAGAAACAAAAGCTTGAAATAGTATTCAAATCTGCAAGCAGAGTACCTCTAGAAATTCTTTGCGATCCCCGCGGTCCATGGGATTTTCCAGGCAAGAATACTCGAGTGGGCTGCCATTTGCTTCTCTAGGGGATCCTCCCAACCCAGGGATCAAAGACGGGTCTCTTGCATCACAGACAGATGCTTTACCATCAGAGCCACTAGGGAAGTCCACTGATATTGGAAGAGATAGTCTAATCAAGGAAGATAATAGTAGATCAAAGTGATTCCATTTTCTGAAGAATCAGAGAACTAGGCATGCAAACAATACTTAAATTTACAGAGACAAAAGGTCGTTATCCAAACATTTAAACAAATTATAATATAAAGTCCAGGTCAGTAAGTAAAAGACATAGATGATTCATTGCCTAAGTGGGACTAATAGAAACATTGACTTGAAAGTTTACTGTGAGACTGCTCCAATCATTCCCCATTCCCTCCTCCCCAATACTCTGAAGGATCCTGCTTGATTTCTAAGTTCTGAAACAAAGGTAAGATTTCTTAGTGCTAGGTACACAGTAAGCTTCAATAATAATATTTTATTTTGGGGAGATTATCCAAACTGTACTGTAAAGCTGAATATGAGTAGAGAAAAAGAAAGGGACCATGTCCAGATATAGCATAAATATTTAGCTACAGACTGCGACTATTTTCTTGAGTTTATTTCCTGTAAATAAAAGAGGAGAAGGGAGTGACAGATGAAGAGATGGTTGGATGGCATCACCGACTCAATGGACATGAATTTTAGCAAACGGTGGGAGATAGTGAAGGACAGGGAAGCCTGGCGTGCTGCAGTCCATGGGGTCACAAAGAGTCAGACACAATTTAGCAATTAAGCAACAACAACCGAAAATGAAGCCCTATGACAGGTTAGTGTCCTTATAAGAAGAGGAAGAACCAGAGCTTTTTCTCCTTCCTCCGTATGAGGACACAATGAGAAGATGGCCACCTATGAGCTGGGAATGGAATCACCTAAGGTATTAGCCTTGGACATCCCAGCCTCCAGGCCTTTAAGAAAATGTTCTCCTATCGTGTAAGGCACCTGGTCTATGGTATTTCACCATGGGAACATAAGCTGACTAAGAAATTTCTATACATCCTTATTTTGGAGTTTATCTTATTCTATATATTTTGTTAACTTCCCATGAGTTCTTAAATTCCATTTTCATAAATAATGCTTTGAAGTCATCTGCAAACAATAGGTACTTGTCACACTGCTTGCCTTGAAGTTATCACTCACTAAAATACAGTAACATATAGTTGACATATGGCCACTCAGTAAAATATAGTTAAATCAATAAGTTAAATGAATACAAGCCAATTAGAACAAAAAGATAACGATACTTCCTGATATGCCAGAGGTTTTTTAATTACAAATTTTGCTTTGTTAACTACCAAGTAATAGATTAAAAACTAATTATTGTTTGGGACCTAAAAAAGTGAAGTGTAATCAATAGCTAAGTAGAAAGAAATTGAATTTTTATATGTTTCATCAACACATGGGAAAATTTATTTGGCTGTCAAAATATCACCTCTCACCATCCATAAAATCATTTCATTACGATGGACCCTAGTATCTGTTCATATTTTGGTAAATTATTACTGTTGGAGAAAAATAAATCACATCGTTTCCAGGCATAAGGGCAAAATTCTCTTGGGTCATTTAGTAACATCTACTTTCTAAAATAATCAGCAGATAGATGAGAAGTGAAAGTAAGTGTCAAAGAGCAAACCTACATGTTCTGACTTGTAAAAACAAAGAAAGAGAAAAATGAGCTTACTTTCATATCTTCATACAGCTCAGATGGAATTTTGGAGGCATTAATTTTATTTAAATGTTAAGTACCATGCAATACTGTATGAGTAACTCTGTATAATTAATAAATGAATTTCCTTAGTGAACTATATTGCATATTATTGGTACAAGTTAAAGTCGTGTAAATTATATAGATATACTTCTGTTTCTAACCACAAAAAACAAAAATGGATGATTTCAGAGAAAGCAAAATATCATTTCTTTCTCACATTGACAGATTGTCAGAAAAGGACAATTCACTTAGAAGTTTCAATAGTCTAAACAATTTTTGAGAGTAGGACAAAAATGTGCCAGTTTATATTTTGCCATATTCATATCATCTGAACTTACCAACTCTAAAACCTGGCCTTGTGTTCTGCATTTTACAAATGAAGTTTGTACCTGAGGTTAAGGAGGTTAAGATCGTTTCAACAAACTGTTCAACATCAAACTACCAGTAAGTGTGTCAAAGTCAGAACTGAAAATAGAAGTGGCCTGCTTAACATTGGAGAGAAATCATAATCTAAGCTCAGAAAATCATACCCCAAATTTTCTTTATTTCCTCTTCAGCTATTTAACATCAGTGGTAAGATTGTCGCATGGTATGTAGTGGAAAGGAGAAGCTGAGAGGGAGACAACCTCATATTTGTAGTGCATTTATATTAAAAACAATTCCAAAGAAATGAAATGCAAAAGAATGCTCAAACTACCACACAATTGCACAACTGAACTGATATACTAAAAAAATAAGAAGTACCAAATTGGATGGTGTTAGTTGTCAGCTCAGTTCAGTTCAGCCGCTCAGTTGTGTCCAACTCTTTGAGACCCCATGTACTGCAGCATGCCAGGCCTCCCTGTCCATCACCAACTCCCAGAGTTCACTCAAACTTACATCCATCGAGTCGGTGATGCCATCCAGCCATCTCATCCTCTGTCGTCCCCTTCTCCTCCTGCCCCCAATCCCTCTCAGCATCAGAGTCTTTTCCAATGAGTCAACTCTTCACATGAGGTGGCCAAAGTACTGGAGTTTCAGCTTTAGCATCATTCCTTCCAAAGAACATCCAGGGCTGATCTCCTTCAGAATGGACTGGTTGGATCTCCTTGCGGTCCAAGGGACTCTCAAGAGTCTTCTCCAACACCACAGTTCAAAAGCATCAATTCTTTGGCACTCAGCTTTCTTCACAGTCCAACCCTCACATCCATACATGACTACTGGAAAAAACCATAGCTTTGACTGGATGGACATTTGTTGGCAAAGTAATGTTTCTGCTTTTTAATATGCTGTCTAGATTGGTCATAACTTTTCTTTCAAGGAGCAAGCATCTTTTAATTTCATGGCTGCAGTCCCCACCTGTAGTGATTTTGGAGTCCAAAAATAAAGTTTATCACTGTTTCCATAGCTTCCCCAACTATTTGCCATGAAGTGATGGGACCAGATGCCATGATCTTAGTTTTCCGAATATCGAGTTTTAAGCCAATTTTTTCACTCTCCTCTTTCACTTTCATCAAGAGGCCTTTTATTTCTTCTTTGGTTTCTTCCATAGAGTGGTGTCATCTGCATATTTGAGGTTATTGATATTTCCCCAGGCAATCTTGATTCCACCTTGTGCTTTATCTAGCCCAGATTTTCTCATGATGTACTCTGCATAAAAGTTAAATAAGCACGGTGATAACATATAGCCTTGGCCTACTCCTTTCTCGATTTGGAACTAGTCCATTGTTCCATGTCCAGTTCTAACTATTGCTTCCTGACCTGCATACATATTTCTCAGGAGGTCTGGTATTCTCATCTTTTAAGGTCAGATGGTCTGGTATTCCTATCTCTTTAAGAATTTTCCACAGTTTGTGATGATCCACACAGTCAAAGGCTTTAGCATAGTCAATAAAGCAGAAGTAGATATTTTTCTGGAACTCTCTTGCTTTTTTGATGATCCAACAGATGTTGACAATTTGACTTCTGGTTCCTCTACCTTTTTTAAATCCAGACAAGATCTCTAGTCTTTCCCATTCTATTATTTTCCTCTATTTCTTTGCATTGATCATGGAGGAGGGCTTTCTTATCTCTCCTTGCTATTTGGAACTCTGCATCCAATGGGTATACCTTTCCTTTTCTCCTTTGTCTTTCATTTCTCTTCTTTTCTCAGCTATTTGTAAGGCCTCCTCAGACAGCCATTTTGCCTTTTTTCATTGCTTTTCTTGGGGATGGTCTTGATCCCTGTCTCCTATACAATGTCATGAACCTCTGTCTGTCGTTCTTCAGGCACTGTCTCTATCAGATCTAATCCCTTGAATCTATTTCTCACTTCCACTGTATAATTGTAAGGGATTTGATTTAGGTCATACCTGATGATCTCAGTGGTTTTCACTACTTTTTCAATTTAAGTCTGAATTTAATAATAAGAAGTTTTTCTTGAAGAAGGCTTGCCTCATTTTATTTCTTTACTTCATCATAAAATGGAGAGACAGTTTTCACTGTCACAATTTAAAATTAAGAATATTTAAGGGTATGGCCTATAACATATTATTACAACTTGAATAACACTGATGAATCAACCTATAATTTAATGGAATAGGCATAAATAGACAATATTAGTGTCAAAAGCCAGAGCAATATATTCTGAGGGATTATAATGATAACATTCATTGGCACACTGTGATTTTCTTCAGGTGTGAAGAAGAATTCCAATAATTGCAACTTTTAAAAATAGGTTGTAATTTCCACATCCAATATTTCAATATTTGAAATTTTCCTTTCAGAGTTCAAGTTATGCAAAATATATCTATAGGATAATAGCTTATTATCTAATTTTAGAATGTGACTATAGCATTCTTCATTGAACATGATAGTGGTATTTTAACACATTTCTTGTGATTATGCTAGGTTAACTGAATGAAGAAAAGACCAATTTAACCTGTATAATTTCAGACTGTTTTACTAATGCAACAGTACATAGAAAATTATAGACAAATATGAATAAAATCTGCATTAAGGACTTCCCTGGGAGTCCAGTAGTTAAGAATCTGTCTACCAATGCAGGGGGCACAGATGGGTTCAATACCTGACCCAGAAAGATCCCACATACATCAGAGCAATTAAGCCCTGCCCCACAACTACGGAAGCCCATGAGTCCTAGAGCTTGTGCTCCACAGTAAGAGAAGCCACCACAATAAGAGGCCTGCACCCTGCAACTAAGAGAGTAGCCCCTACTCGCCACAACTGAGAAAGCCTCCATGTAGTGACAAAGACCCAGCATAGCCAAAAATAGATAAAACTTTAAAACTGCAACAAAGGAGTAATATGACTTTAATTTAACCCACATGTGCATTGCCATACACTTTGAATGGACTTTATTTTTAGATTGATAGAAAAATCAACTTGGAGGACTTCCCCGGTGGTCCAGCAGTTAAGACTCTGTGCTCCCAATACAGGGGGCCCAGGTTCAATCCCTGGTCAAGGAACTAGATCCCACATGCAGCAACTGAAGATCCTGCCTGCCAGGATGAAGATCAACGGTCCTGTCTGCTGCAACTAAGACCTAATGCATCCAAAATAAATAATTAAATGAAAAATAATAGAAAAGGAAAACAGAAATGAAGATAGTTTGGAACAGAAAGCTAGCATATATTCCATACCCAGTTTACACTATTTTTAACATTTCACAATGGCATGTTACAGCTTTTACAAATATTGAAGAAATACCGATTCATTATCACTAAAGTCTATATTCTATTCAGATCTCCTAAATTTTCATATAATGTCATTTGCACCACCCCATTGTGCTTCACATTTCATTGTCAAGAGTCCTCTTGGCTATGACAGTTTCTCAGACCAAGAGGAGAGACTTCCAGACTTGATTGAAGAGACTGTGTCAGCTCGATACAATGGGCTTTGAGGCAAATATAATAATCTGTTGAGATGCTTGTTCTGGGATTAAATGTGCTCTGTGGGTAAGATAAAATAAACAACCAGCTGTTAAACTGGAAACTGGCTGTTTGAGCAGAAATTGATAGCTATTCTTGAAGTCTTTTCTCCCCATCTTCCTCTGTGGCGTAATATTCAGTTTGGCACATATTTTTCTAAAATAAGATCTCTATTCTCCGTCTTCTTTTGTAGCTGAGTGAATACATGGGACTATATTCTGATGAATCAAAAAAGTGGGGGTATTGAGAGGCGTATAGGAAGGGTATATAGAACCCTTCCTTAAAAAGTGGTTTGGGAATGACCTTCATTTCTTTTTCTTAATTCTTTGTCTTTGTTCTTCTTCCCCTTGGAGTAAAGTCAGAGTCGTGGACTGCGAAGGGCACATTGTAGAAGGTGGAGAGGTCAATGAAACTTGATCCTGGGTCTCTGAGAACTTAATATCACAGAGCCTGCATGACTGCTCTTATTTGCATTCCTATGAGCTTTTATTTTAGATGTAAGTGAAACTGTCATTTTACTTTTTATTGGATTATAATTGCTCCATAATATTGTTTTAGTTTCTGTTGTACAACAAAGTGAATCAGCTATATGTGATAGATACATCTCTTCCCTCTTGAGCCTTTTCCCACTCCATCCCAATCCTCTCGGCCATCACAAATCACTGAGCTGAGCTCCCTGTGATACAGCGGGTTTCCACTAGCTATCTGTTTTACACGTGGTAGTGTAAATACGTCAGTGACACTCTCTCAGTTCATCTCACCCTCTCCTCCCCAATCCCATGTTCACAAGTCTGTTCTCTATGTCTGTGTCTCTATTCCTGCCTTGCAAGTAGGTTCATCTGTGCCACTTTCTTAAACTTCACTTATTCTGGGATATTGTTTTTTCTTTTCATCTACAGCATAGTCCAACCAAAACCAATACAATTAATAAGGGCAGGTGTTTGTTACATACATTAGAATGTGGGACATCATTGGCTTCTTTTTCTGTTAGTTCTTCTTGTATCAATAACATGCCTGTGCATGTTTTCAGATTAAACATGCCAGCTGATTTGTTCCTTTGGTCAATGGGCGGGTATCCTCTGAAATATTTCCTCATGAGTAATGGTGGGAAACTGTGTCAGATTTTGCTTGTAAAGTGCAGAGACAAATGTGATCATGCTTGGAATGGTATGAGTAATAAAATCTTTCCTTCCTGAAACAGGAGTCTTGTGTTATTTACTAGAATTCATGAAACTATGATATATTAACAGGTTAGCTCACGCTGAAAAAATGTCAGACACTTCATAGTTCTGGATATAGTAAACATTATCAAGGAGTTATCTAATACAGAGGAGGCCTCTGCAGTGTTTCCAGACAAAGGCAATTCTCCTCTAGCAAGGAAGAGAGCAGTCCACTTTCGTTTGTCCAGAGGTTTCAGAGGAATCTGGGAATTCACGTTTCTCTAGCGCATTCACTGGCATCTCCTTATCCCATGTGGCTGGAACTCTTTCCTTCCTTACCAAGGACCAACTCTCCCACAGGAGAGTTGCTGTGGATTCAACCATGGTAGCAATTTAGTTACTCTAGCATTTTTCCTCAACCAGATTTTCCATCACACTTGGCTCTCTGGTTGCTGGAGGAGAGGATATCTCTCATTCATTATATAAAGCCCATCTGACTGTCACACCTTCCCTTGAATTGTTTTTTGGTTGAACTGACCTTGCAAGTTACTTCTTTAAAAGGGTGTTAATTATTTGATATTCTTCAGTTGCTCAGTTGTGTCCGACTCTTGTGATCCTGTGGACTGCAGTACACCAGGCTTCCATGTCCTTCACTATCTCCCGGAGCTTGCTCAAACTCACATCCATTGAGTTGGTGATATCTTCCAGCCATCTAATCCTCTGTTGCCCCCTTTTCCTCCTGCCTTCAATCTTTCCCAGCATCAGAGTCTTTCCCAATGAGTTGGCTCTTCACATCAGGTGGACAAAATATTGTTAAGAAAAATCAACTGACTTCATTGCCTTTATAATTCATTGTCCCTGATAATTTTCAAATGTTTCTTATTTTTGGACAATTCTAAAATTATTATATTATAGTATATTTCCTTTTACCTGAATACCATTGTAATTCAACTCAGATAAGAGTCTTATTAAGCATGATACCACCCAAGAAAGAAGGTAGTTATTTTTATCTATCACATTGTGTTAATCACTGATTAAACCCTTGACACTTTCAGAGTTCTTTGTAAGGAGCCAGATTCAAGTAGCCAGAGCAGACCTCAGTCAAAGATATTTAAATGTTGGTGTTTAGAAGTCTAACTATTGGGCAGGAAAAACAACAACAAAAAAATAGGTACCAGGAGTATTGGTAAGACTCTGACAGTGTTACTTCTAGTAAGGGCCTTCACTTTAACACTGCAGAAGCATTTGTTTTTCCTAATTATAGCTGAAGAAGCACACATGTGAAGAGACATTTCTGAAAGTGGAAAATAGTGACAAATTGATGCACTTATTTTATTTACTAGCATTCACTAAAAAACTGCTTAGACTTGTACCTGTTCTTTAAAACTGAGTGAAAAAGAAAAATAAATGTTTTTAAGAGTATAGTCTACTATTTGTTGATAATGGAAATGAAAAGCCATAAATGATAAAAAATATAGTATAAACCATTTTAGGAATGATCTCATATCTGAGACTCATTAAATAAATTATAAAAATGCCAAGTGGTTTAAGAGCATTGAATTATAAATGTTAATTACTTGGAAATATCTTTATATTGGGACATTAAGAAAAGTAATAATAGAATAATTTGAAAGTTCAGGTCACATGGTTATCAAAGAAGGAAAGTAAACCCATCCTGTGACTTAAAAGTCAGATAACTAAGGCTGAAAGTTACTGCTTTAGTGGAAACGTTGTGGTATTCACTAACTGTTAAGACAAGAGCTTTGTAATAAACTGAATCCGTGAAAGTAGCAAACCTAAAACTGGATGGAATTCAGATGATTTGATGGATTTTTATCAATTTTGGACTGAGCAGTGCTGGGAAATTAACATTTTTAGGACAGTAATAGCTCACTAACTCCACAATGTGGTGTGAAATGCACATTATATAACATTTTAGATACAAAGGTGTAATGATACAGAAAATATGATCATATAAAACTAAAAAATGTCACATTATAAAACACAAGAGATCTTTATTTAACTGTCATTACACTTAAATTGTGTTATTACAAAGGGAAGAGGCATAGAGCATAAAATGGTTCTGAAATTTCATTAGTTTAATTAATTTAGCACATGTTCATTTTAAAGCAGATGCTTGAGACTTGAATTTATCAAATATTTTGAATACTAGATTTATAGAAGAAAGCCCATATATGGACAAATACTTTCTCTGATATTTCTAATATGGATGACCAGGTTCACAAACTATATTTACTCTATTTCCTTGTTAATTTTTTTTTTTTTTTTTTAAGATTTGGCATTGTATTACTTCTGAAAAGACTAGATCTTGCACTTGATATACTCTAGACAAGGCCACATATTTTCTTGCTCATGGGTAACTTTATTCACGAAAATTGGTTCACTCAGTGTTACTTTGGAGAAGGCACTGGCATCCCACTCCAGTACTCTTGCCTAGAAAATCCCATGGATGGAGGAGCTTGGTAGGCTGGTAGTCCATGGGGTCACTGAGGGTCGGACAAGACTGAGGGATTTCACTTTCAATTTTCACTTTCATGCACTGGAGAAAGAAATGGCAACCCACTCCAGTGTTCTTGCCTGGAGAATCCCAGGGTCGGGGGAGCCTGGTGGGCCGCCCTCTATGGGGTCTCACTGAGTCGGACGCGACTGAAATGACTTAGCGGCAGTGTTACTTACACTGATTGCATTCTCATAATTTTTTGTTTTTCTCTCATTATGAAGAAAGCATATATACGGAAAACTACATAAAACACATGCAAACAGTTTAACAAAATTTTATAATGCAAGTACCCATTAAACCATGTAACAATACTGCCTCCATCTCCCAGTCACGTACTTTTCAAAGTCAAAATCAATAGCTCCATTATAGAACTAACTAAAGAACTACTATATTGACTTATATTTAGGGAGTGCATGCTAAGTCACTTCAGTCGTGGCTGACTACGATCCTGAGGACCATAGCCCACCAGACTTCTCTGTCCATGGGAATTCTCCAGGCATGAATAATGGAGTTGCCATGCCCTCCTTCAGGGGATGTTCCCAAACTAGCTATGGAGCCCATGTCTCCAGGGTTTTCTGGATTGGCAGGCAAGTTCCTTACCATTGGCACCACCTGGGAATCCCATGTGTAAACATATATATACATACACATATATATAGCATGCATTTGTGTATGTGTTTTGCATAAATTTACATATATAATGTATTTGTGAATACATATAGATATATTTTAATATTTATTTATTTATTTAAATATATATTCCAAATACCTTGTTAATTATATAATAGTCATAAAATATACACTGTTTTCAATCTTTTAAAATTGTTGAAACAATATATATGGTCAATCACTTTTTTGCTTTTTTGAAGTAAATGTAGAATTTTTTAGTAGTTTAAAATAGAATTTATATGCCATATAATTCACTCACATAAAATGTAAAGTTCAACATTTTTTTAGTATATCCAAGTTTTGTATTTGTCTCACCCTACTGATAATCAGTTTTGTGGGTATACTGAACCTTGTGGTTCTTATGATTGCAAGACATTTTTTCTCATTAATCATCAGGAAATCTTAGGGGAAAATGTTTATTACTTACAGGTCCTGGAAATTTCATAGCATAGCTGAGGCTACAGCTAGGTCCTGGGGAGAGAGAAAAAATAGGTAGAGAGAGAGAGCATGCCTGGGGTTTTATTTTTATTGGGGAGTATAATAAAGGAGTATAATCGGGAGTATAATTAAAGGACTCACTGTGTACTAGTGAGTTTAAAACAAAACAGGAATTTAAAGGAAAATAAGAGAAGAAACAAATGACTCAAATGATCAGTTATTAAAATCAACCAATATCTCCAAACCAAAGAAACCTAAGGTAGAAAGGTGGCTTGCAACTGATTTCTTCAAGATATTCTCGAAAAGGATGCCTCTTTGATATGGATGCCATCACAACCAAAACTTAATTAAGTCTGCAATTTCATTATCAAAACAAATAAACAAGACAAAACACCTCTCAGGGTTTACACTACAATTCAATGCATAACCGTGACTGTCATCAACTTTGGAACGTATTCACCATCTCCACAAGACAACCTGAACCTTTAGTTATCACTTCACTACACACTTCCCCATTCAACACTTCATCCCGAACAACTATACTACTTCTTGTCTCTATAGATTTCCCTTTTCTGGACTTTTATATGAATGGACTCATTTAGTATATGGCCTTTGTGCTTGACTTTCTTCACTTAGCATGATGCTTTCAAGTTTTATCCATGATGCTAGACGCTTACTCCTTGGAAGAAAAGTTATGACCAACCTAGATAGCATATCCAAAAGCAGAGACATTACTTTGCCGACTAAGGTCCGTCTAGTCAAGGCTATGGTTTTTCCAGTGGTCATGTATGGATGTGAGAGTTGGACTGTGAAGAAGGCTGAGTGCCGAAGAATTGATGCTTTTGAACCGTGTTGTTGGATAAGACTCTTGAGAGTCCCTTGGACTGCAAGGAGATCCAACCAGTCCATTCTGAAGGAGATCAATCCTGGGATTTCTTTGGAAGCAATAATGCTAAAGCTGAAACTCCGGTACTTTGGCCACCTCATGTGAAGAGTTGACTCATTGGAAAAGACTCAGATGCTGAGAGGGATTGGGGGCAGGAGGAGAAGGGGACGACCAAGGATGAAATGGCTGGATGGCATCACGGACTCGATGAACGTGAGTCTGAGTGAACTCCGGGAGATGGTGATGGACAGGGAGGCCTGGTGTGCTACAGTTCATGGGGTCGCAAAGAGTCAGACACCACTGAGCAACTGAACTGAACTGAACATGTATCAATACTTTGTGTTTTTCTTTTTTGACTGAATAATATTCTATTGCATGGAAATGTCATATTTTGTTTATCCATTCATCCCTTAATGGACATTTAGAGTTTCTTACTTTTACTATTATGAATACTGCTGCTATAAATATTCCTGGTTTCCTTAGAACACATTTTAATTGCTCTCTGATATATGAACATAAAAATTATCAAGTACTATTTCATCTGCAGATCAAAAATTGAAGATCACAAGGATTTCCCACCATTTTACAATTTAAAATTATAAAAATTTTGCAACTGATTATATAATGTTATAATTTAAAATTATGACTGTATTTTATTATTAGGTAAGTATTTATAGCATTACTCTAATAAAAATAAATATCTTCTGGTTTGAAAAGACATAAACTAATATAGATTCATAGTACCTGTCATATGCCATGCAGAATCATGAAAAGCAACCCTGCTTAATAGGTTTTTAATTCTTGAAGTAATATTTCTTTATTCACCATAGGGAGATAAAGTAAAATTAAGAACTTCAGAATAACAAAGCCTTGGAAAAAAATGACATGCAAAACATGTCATATAAAAGCACTGAGCTAATTCTAATACAAAGAGCTGAATTTTTATGCAAATCTATTTAACAATCATGTACATGAGTCAATATCTTGACAGATACATTTTAGCAAAAAAACAGTCCACAGAGACTATAAAAATTAGTTCTAGAAATTCAGGAATGATGGAAAATATATAATAATAAAGTTATTGTATTGCTGAAATAAAACAATTTTTCAACCTTGACCCTGAATATTCAGTAAACAAAGGATAGTTGGTTTTACATACACAGAAGTATATTTTAAGACATGGTATGTCGCTCTTAAATGTTTAAAGAAGAAGAAACGAAATTTAATGAAAGAAGTAACTAAAAAAGTTATGTGTATGTGTATGCTTTATTTCTTTTTGGTTATTCATTCTATGTGTGTATGTGTATAAAATAAAAATCAATTCATAAGGATAAAAGAATAAATACATCAGATAATTTTAGATATAGGAATTATATTGCCACAAAAACACATGTATTATTTTTTAGAAACAGTCTCAGTTCAGTTCAGTTCAGTTGCTCAGTCATGTCTGACTCTTTGTGAGCCCATGATTTGCAGCACGCCAGGCCTCCCTGTGCATCACCAACTCCCGGAGTTCCCTCAGACTCACGTCCATCGAGTCAGTGATGCCATCCAGCCATCTCATCCTCTGTTGTCCCCTTCTCCTCCTACCCCCAATCCCTCCCAGCATCAGGGTCTTTTCCAATGAGTCAACTCTTCACATGAGGTGGCCAAAGTACTGGAGTTTCAGCTTCAGCATCATTCCCTCCAAAGAAATGCCAGGGCTGATCTCCTTCAGAATGGACTGGTTGGATCTCCTTGCAGTCCAAGGGACTCTCAAGAGTCTTCTCCAACACCACAGTTCAAAAGCATCAATTCTTCGGCACTCAGTTTTCTTCACAGTCCAACTCTCATATCCATACATGACTACTGGAAAAACCATAGCCTTGACTAGATGGACCTTTGCTGGCAAAGTAACATCTCTGCTTTTCAATATGCTATCTAGGTTGGTCATAACTTTCCTTCCACGGAGTAAGCATCTTTTAATTTCATGGCTGCAATCATCATCTGCAGTGATTTTAGAGCCCCCCAAAATAAAGTCTGTCACTGTTTCCCCATCTATTTGCCATGAAGTGATGGGACCAGATGCCATAATCTTCGTTTTCTGAATGTTGAGCTTTAAGCCAACTTGTTCACTCTCCTCTTTTACTTTCATCAAGAGGCTTTTGAGTTCCTCTTCACTTTCTGCCATAAGGGTGGTGTCATCTGCATATCTGAGGTTATTGATATTTCTCCCAGCAATCTTGATTCCAGCTTGTGCTTCTTCCAGCCAAGGGTTTCTCATGATGTACTCTGCATATAAGTTAAATAAGCAAGGTGATAATATACAGCCTTGACGTACTCCTTCTCCTATTTGGAACCAGTCTGTTGGTCCATGTCCTGTTCTAACTGTTGCTTCCTGATCATTCTGGAAATATTCAAATCATTCAGAAAAGATTAAAAGTAAAATTTTACACATATGTGTGGATTATTTTCAAGTATAAATAGTACATGCATTTCTGGAAGCATAACTAAATTTTTAGTAATATTTTTCTCTAAAAACTGTAATATTTGGAGAATCAAATGGGGTACTAAAACATAGGAGATTTTAGTATATATAATTCTTAATTAATATACTTGAATATTTCAGGAGGATTGATTTATAAGGTACATAAGAATAAAATTGTCAGAATAAGACCATTATAACTGATATCAAAGTGTAAATTAATTTTTAAAGAACTATTTCAAAATAAGAATTTGACTATAATTGATCCATAGTTATCTCTCTCTTTTTTTAAGTCATCTAAAGAATTATAATCCCTGCAGCATATGTATCAGTTAAAATTTGTAAGTAAATATGGAAAAATCAAAAATAATTATTGGGTATTGCTGGGAAAGTAGAACATTCCTGCCGACAAAAGAACTTTCTGTACAAACATAGAAGAGAGGTAGAGAAAATGTCAATTACTAAGTAGGCATTAACATATTCACATTTATGTAAGATAGTATAAAAGTGAATTTTTAAAGGAAAATGGAATATCACGCAAATTTAAACAGTAAAGCAGAAGAAAGAATATTTAAAATGTCTCTTATCTCCTCGGGAGAGGAAAGAGTCATACCTCCTGACAGTCTCCTGTAAGTCTCCTCAGAGACCCCTGAGCTAATTCTGGTGGAACTTTTTTTACATATCTGGATATTATTTGGCCTGGAAACTTAAAGATAAGTTTACATTGTAAAAACTAGAGATTGGGCTTCATCCCTAGAGAGATTTATCTCTATTCTGTGTTAGAGTCAGATTCATTTTGTCTCCAAAGAAATATAGTGAAGGAAGAAATGGAGAGAGAGAGAGTAAATGGTGTCTTATCCATTTATAAATAGAAAAAAAATAATTTTTATTTACCCTTACAATATTTTCAATGGAAAAATGACCATTGTTTAGAATAAGCACGTACTTCTGGCTTACCTGTTTCTAGCCTTTGGTTGCCTTTGAAATATGTTAAAATTAAATATATAAAAAGAACTAATGGCAATACAGATGGAAGTAATTCTGTCCTGTGAAGAGATTCATACTCCCTCTACACTCTCCCCCCCAAAAAAAAACTTTAAAAATAATTAGAAAGTTTATATTCTTGATCTATAAATGTATCTGCTCTTAGCATCTTCCTTTAACCTTGCTGTAAACACTTGCCTTATTTGTTAGCTAATAAGGAGTTAAAGAAAACTATTAACACATGTTGGTCTTGTACCCCTGAGAAAGTCTTGGTCTTATTTTTACTGAAAAAATATATTTGAACAGATGTGTTTGGTAGCAAAAAACTTGAAAACCAATTCAAACTGACAGGTTATGCACAGTAAAATACAACTGTATACTGGCATAAGCAAGGACTGGTGTGGAGATATTCAGTTACCTGCAAATGTTCACATAGAAGCATTTTGTTAGAAATGATGGGGCCATAGTTGCTCCTCTGAATATATAGAATGTTGGTTAGTTGATCAAAACAAAAGCCAAACTGATAAAATATAACTAATCAGACCAACAAAAATCTGGTAAAGTGACATAAATAGGCAAGAGATGGGCGATGGTATATCATTAGAAACAACTTTGAAATGGTGGGGGGTGGGACATAGAAAAGGTCAAGGGTCCTCAGTCAAATCGGTTTTGTTAATGGCATTTTTTTGTTTAGTCTCTAAATCTAGACATTCCCTAGTTTCCACCCCGACAGAGTAACACACATCAGAACTCCTAGAACACTGCTATCTTTTCATATTATAATCGATATTCTTAATCAGTTTATTAGAAGAGAGATAAGGTGCAATAAAATTCAGTGTGTTTGTATAGTATAACCGGATATTTGTCAAGCTGTGGGGTATTGACGAACAAGGTTTTGTTTATCATGGCATCAGACCTGGAATATATGCAGCAGTATCAAGTGAAGAATAAAACTTCTAAAATCTAATACAGATTCAGGAATGGGAACAATTGTGCTAAGTCTAAAAATGCTATAAATAATTTAGCTTTTTTCTTTTTTCTTTCAGGCCATGAAAATCATGTTGCAACTCCTACAGCCCTAAAGAAACTAAAGAAAGTGAAAGTCAATCGCTCAGTTGTGTCTGACTCTTTGTCTGTCCCGGGAATTTCCCAGGCCAGAATATTGGAGTGGGTTGCCATTCCTTTCTCCAGGGGATCTTCCCCACCCAGGGACTGAACCAGGTCTTCTACATTGCAGGCAGATTCTTTACTGTTTGAGCCACTAGGAAAACCCAAAGAAACCAAGGTATGTTTTACTTTTCACAAAGAAATTTTTGATTTTCCAAGACTTCTTCATATCAGTATAAACATAGGATTGGAGGTAGACTTTTCAGGTTTGTTTCTTTACTACAACTTTGTTGTTTAGTTACTAAGTCATGTCTGACTCTTTTGGTGACCCCATGGACTAGAGCCTACCAGGCTCCACTGTCCATGGGATTTCCCAACAAGAATACTAGAGTGGGTATCCATTCGCTTCTTCAGGGGGATCTTCCCAACCCAGGGATTGAACCTACTTCTCTTTCATTGGCAGAGCACTAGGGAAGTGGGTGGCCAAAACTTCGGGATGTATAAAGCTTGGTACCAGTGTGACTGAAAATATCAACTGTCATTTTTCCATTGACTGATGCAAATGATTCTGTTGACTAGTTAATAACAAGTAGCCCTCTATGAAAAATCTAACACTAATTATCGTACTATCTCTGTGGCCATGAACAAAGAAGATTTGAAATATAAATTGCTTTCTGTTATAGTCTACCTGAGTTTATGAGTGATGTCAGTTTTAGGATTGCCTTTTCCCAGGATGGGCAAAATTGCACATGGAATTTCTCAAAGCTGGGAGCAGTTACATGTTTAAAACTATATTCAAAGAGTTTCATTCAACTCTCACAGAAATGAAAATGAGCTTGTGGTTATCTAACTTCAGAAATAAATAAAATAATACAGAAGAAAAGGTGGGTATATTTAAAATATTTTCTTGTTAGCACTGATTTATACTTTTAACATAAGTTAAAAGATGATTTACTATTTGAATCTATTGTCAGAACCTGAATTGATTGCCACAAATTGATAGTAAACATGGAGGAAATTGTGTCCTACAGAATGGTACACATTCTTATCAGAAATATCATTACTAAATATTATGAAATTGTAATAGGTAGATGATAGAGATGGAGACGGAGACAGAAAAAAACCTGCCCTCTCAAAAAATAAATATTCTCAGAAGCCAAAAACAAGTTATGATTATGAATGCTAAGACAGGACACATTTCTGACTTTGATTTTACATTTGAAATATCCACTGAACCCTAGTGATCTTAACTTCTATTTTCAATGTGTAATTGGAGAAAAAGTGATAAAATCTGTAACCTGTCCAAGGTTGAGGTTCGAATAAAGGTTGCCACCTGAATATGGATCACAGAGGTCTAAACTTTAAATAAGGATGGATTAGATATAAATTGATCCTAAAGAATGATCCAAAAAGAGAATCTATCTATCTGACAACTAGCTCTCGGTAGAGGTAACAATTCTCTACTGAGAATATGTAGCGGCAAACAGGATCTCAATTGCATATAAGTTCCAGATTCAGAGATTGGGGTCATCTAAAAACTGTCAAAGCACAAAATGTAAATTATTACTTACAAATATTTCTACAGAGCCTGTATACATTTACAACACCAAAATGAACCTAAATAATTGAATATAGCATAAAATTATATACATATTTTTATAAAATATTCATTAATTTTTTGAAGTTTGAGAAGAATATTTTAATAAGAGTGAGTTGAATGTTGTTTATTGCTCTCTTTATCTCTGAGATGAAACAGGAAGTTTATATTTTTAGTATATCCATTTTAATGAGGCTAAAGTGGTATCTCAATGTATTCTTCAATAGAATTTTTTTAAGTTTTTATTTTTATAATCAAGGCTGGATGGCATCACTGACTCGATGGACATGAGTCTGAGTGAACTCCGGGAATTGGTGATGGACAGGGAGGCCTGGCGTGCTGCAATTCATGGGATTGCAAAGAGTCAGACACGACTGAGCGACTGAACTGAACTGAACTGATAGCTGATTAACAATCTTGTGATAGTTTCAGATGAACACTGAAGGGATTCAGCCATTTATACACATGTATCAATTCTCCCCCAAACTCATTACTTTTTGATGTATATAGGCATGGTTTTGGTCCAAAGTTAAGATTTTTAAGTTAAGTTCTATCTCCCAGGAATTTTTCTTATCTTCACCCAGAGGTTAAATTTACACTCAATCTCAAAGGCATTCTAGGTGATTCTAACAATTAGCAAAAAAAAAAAAAAATGTCAAATCTCCATGCTTAAAGAGAGATTGGAGAAGTATCACTTCTAATTATTTTTTCCTTTTAGCGGCATTTCCCCAAGCAATATAGGCCAAATATTTCAAATATTTTTCTGTTAAAATACTCTCAGAATAACTGTCAGATTTTTTTGTCCCCCTAGTCAAAAAGTAGAGTAAGAACTTTTTGGGAAAAAAAAAAAAAATCTCTATAGGGATTCTCTTTCTTCACACAGCAGGGTTTGACCCCTTGTGGGTTTACTCCCTGGAGTGAACAATTGCCCAGCTGAAGGAAAGAATGAGAAATGAACTCAGAACCTGAAATCCAGAGAGAAACCCCAGAGACTTGAAAGACAAAATGAAAACAAGACTGGGCTGTAACTGTTCCTTGATTCTTTTTTTTGTTTTTTCCTGCATGACCATAATTTAATTTGTACAATCTTATACCTTTCTGTATTGCTTCCTGCTCCTTCCCACCCCTTCCATACATCAAGCTTGTGTATCTCCTAACTAGGAAGGAAGGATTTTTTTTTTCTATACATAAATACTGATAGTATTTAACTGAAGATATCTAAAATCATCGTAATGTCACATAGAAATCATAAAGGAGAGGAAGAGGAAAATAGGCTATTTGTTCCTTTAAAAAACTTTTTCTTTGACATTTCACTCTTGAAATTCTGTATCAGCACAGATATATCACAACCATAATGAAAAAGACTTTATAAGAGAGAAATTGTTTGTTTACATCATCATTTGGCAAACTTTGAGAGTAAGCCAAGAAGGTTATATGTATCTTATTTAAAGTAGAATAAATTTTTTAAGTGCTACAATATTCTGTTTGAATTCTTTTTCTACTTGCATTTCTAAGTGGGTATAAGGTTATTATAACATTTCTTGCATAATTTCAGTTTGTGTTTTCCACTCTAAATTAGTTATGTCAGGCTTACAACATCAAAAAACCATCACAGAAAAATGAGTCATAATATTTTTTCTTAGAATAATTGTGAGTAGTGAAAATTGTAATCTTTAATAATTATAGTCGTTAATAAGTTGAATATTATGAAGATTAAGTCAAATGATTCAAAGCACCAAAGTAGCATTAAATCTGCCTCACTTTTTAAATTATACCACAGACTACAAAAGGTTTTTCCATAAATTTTAAAATTTGTGCTCCTTATTCCATCACAATCACTTCCTTTTAAAATTGTATTTGATATATTTAGATTTAGCAAGCTTTTAAACACATGTGATGTCTGTGACAAATAACTACAATTAATGACAATTTTTCTCTTACGTTTTACACATTGTTCATTCTAAGTACACATTTAATAAAAACACATCAAGAGATATTTAAAGAGTTGTAAAAGACAAAAATGAGTGGAAGAAGCAAAAACTCTAGAAGTGTAGCAAAGATTAGGTATCCCTCAGTACAGGACCAAGGAGAGTATATAAAGGAAAAATGCATTAAACTATGATGTGGATTCTTCACTAATCTATGACTTCAGCACAGTCTATGCATTCAATACTATTTTTATAATTTATTTATTTTAATTGGAGGCTAATTACTTTACAATACTGTGGTGGTTTTGCTATGCATTGACATGAATCAGCCAGGGGCGAACATGTGTTCCCCTCTACCAAACCCTTCTCCAACCTCCCTCCCCATTCCATCCCTCTGGATTATCCAAAAGCACTGGCTTTGAGTGCCCTGTTTCATGCATCAAACTTGGACTGGTCGTCTATTTCATATATGGTAATAGACATGTTTCAATGTTATTCTCTCAAATCATCCTACACTCACGTTTTCCTACAGAGTCCAAAAGTCTGTTCTTTACATCTGTGTCTCTTTTGCTGTCTTGCATATAGGGTTGCTCAAACTACTGCACAATTGCACTCATCTCACACGCTAGTAAAGTAATGCTCAAAATTCTCCAAGCCAGGCTTCAGCAGTACGTGAACCGTGAACTTCCACATATTCACACTGGCTTTAGAAAAGGCAGAGGAACCAGATATCAAATTGCCAACATCCACTGGATCATGGAAAAAACAAGAGAGTTCCAGAAAATCATCTCTTTCTGATTTATTGACTATGCCAAAGCCTTTGACTGTGTGGATCATGATAAACTGTGGAAAATTCTGAAAGAGATGGGAATACCAGACCACCTGACCTGCCTCTTGAGAAACCTGTATGCAGGTCAGGAAGCAACAGTTAGAACTGGACATGGAACAACAGACTGGTTCCAAATAGGAAAAGGAGTACGTCAAGGCTGTATATTGTCACCCTGCTTATTTAACTTCTATGCAGAGTACATCATGAGAAACGCTGGGCTGGAATAAGCACAAGCTGGAATCAAGATTGCCAGGAGAAATCTCAATAACCTCAGATATGCAGATGACACCACCCTTATGGCACAAAGTGAAGAGGAACTCAAAGCCTCTTGATGAAAGCGAAAGAGGAGAGTGAAAAAGTTGGCTTAAAGCTCAACATTCAGAAAACGAAGATCATGGCATCTGGTCACATCACTTCATTGCAAATAGATGGAGAAACAGTGGAAACAGTGGCTGAATTTATTTTGGGGGACTCCAAAATCACTGCAGATGGTGATTGCAGTCATGAGATTAAAAGACACTTACTCCTTGGAAGAAAAGTCATGTAGACAACATATTAAAAAGCACCGACATTACTTTGCCAACAAAGGTCCATCTAGTCAAGGGAATGGTTTTTCCAGTGGTCATGTATGGATGTGAGAGTTGGACTGTGAAGAAAGCTGAGTGCTGAAGAATTGATGCTTTTGAACAGTGGTGTTGGAGAAGACTCTAGAGAGTCCCTTGGACTGCAAGGAGATCCAACCAGTCCATCCTAAAGGAGATCAGTCCTGGGTGTTCATTGGAAGGACTGATGTTGAAGGTGAAAGTCCAATATTTTGGCCACCTGATGCGAAGAGGTGACTCATTTGCAAAGACCCTGATGCTGGGAAAGATTGAGGGCAGTAGGAGAAGGGGACAACAGAGGATGAGATGGTTGGATGATATCACTGATCCGATGGACATGGGTTTGGGTGAACTCCAGTATTTGGTGATGGACAGGGAGGCCTGGCATGCTGCGGTTCATGGGGTCACAAAGAGTCGGACACGACTGAGCTACTGAACTGAACTGAACTGATACAAGGTTTGTTGTTACAATCTTTCTAAATTCCAGATATATATGTTAATATACTGTTGGTGTTTTCCTTTCTGACTTCCTTCACTCTGTATAATAGGCTCCAGTTTCATCCACCTCATTAGAACTGATTCAAATGTGTTCTTTACTATAGCTGAGTAATATTCCATTGTGTATATGTACCACATTTTCTTATCCATTTATCTGCCGATGGACATCTAGGTTGTTTACACATCCTAGCTATTGCAAACAGTTCTGAAATGAACCTTGGGGCATATGTGTCTCTTTCAGTTCTGCTTTTCTGGGTGCGTATGCCCAGCAGTGGGATTGCTGGGTCATATGGCAGTTCTATTTCCAGTTTTTAAAGAAATCTCTAAACTGTTCTCAATAGTATTTGGTTGTTTTTTTTTTAATTTGCAAATCATGCTACAATGCCTACCTCCACCCCACCAAAGGAAACACACACACACACAGAGACACACAAGTAATACATAGTTGGAAAATCTGGGCATACATACTGTGCAGAGATGGAATACAGAGTGAAATTCTTGTACACTGGCTCACAAACCTTTATGAGAAATAAATAAATAACCCTGGGGTGAGTTCCCCAGACGGTATGGCAGAATCAGGGAGAACAGAATTGGGTAAATTCTAAGGGCCAGAGAAGGGCATGGCCTTAAGTGATAAACACTGAGTGTCTCTGGGGAATTCTCTTATCGGGTGGGATACAGCAAAAGATATATCTCTCTCACTTGATGAACATAAAATAAAAGTGTGATCAAGGTCATCATATATCCAATTTCAAATTCAGAAATTTTAGAATGAAAAGATGCCATAAAGTGACTAAAATTTGATTATTTTTTACTGTCTGATAAATTCTTGTATTACGTTGGTAGACCTATGAAAAGCTTTACTGAAGATCCTTTCTCAAAAATAAGTTTATTTGTACAAAATGAAAATAATTTCTATGCATTCAAACAAAAGCAAAATTTAAAAATGCACTGTTTATCTAAATATTAAATGAAAACATAAAAGAATATCTATTCCCTCATAGCTCAGCTGGTAAAGAATCTGCCTGCAATGCAAAAGACCCTGGTTCAATTGGGAAGCTGGATTGGGAAGCTCCCCTGGAGGAGGTCATGGCAACCCACTCTAGTATTCTTGCCTGGCTAATCCGCATGGACAGAGGAGCCTGGCAGGCTACGGTCCATGGGGTCACAAAGAGTCAGACACAACTGAGCAACTTAAGTAGCACACAGCACATTACTACACATTCAAGTACAACAATAAGTTTCTGAGCATAGCCAGCCATCTCTCACATCCGAGTATTTTCCTTAAAAACAAACTGGTCAATTTTACCTAATTATTTTTAATTTTTAAATAATCAATAGAGTTTTCTATATTATTGCATTTTGTGGTTAATGAAACTGGAGCCTATTATACAGAGTGAAATAAGTCAGAAGGAAAAACACCAATGCAATATATTAATGCATATATAAGGAATTTAGAAAGATGGTAACAATGACCCTATTGAAAGCCAGCAAAAGAGATATAGATGTAAAGAACAGACTTTTGGACTCTGGGAGAAGGTGAGGGTGGGATGATTTGAGAGAATAGCACTGAAACATATCTACTACCATATGTGAAACAGATCACCAGTCCAAGTTTGATGCATGAAACAGGGCACTGAAAGCAGGTGCACTGGGACAACCCAGGCGGATGGGATGGAGAGGGGGGTGAGAGGGGGATTCGGGATGGGGGGACATGGGTACATCCATGGCTGACTCATGTCAATGTATAGCAAAAAACCCACCACAATATTGTAAAGTAATTAGCCTCCAATTAAAATAAACACATTTTTAAAAATTAAAAAAAGAAAAATAAAATAAATTTTCTGTTAAATCAACATAGAAGTCTTGGAAGAGTTGACAGTATCAATAAATCCTCTTTGTAGAATATAGTATGCTCCCTAAATATGCTGAGGTTCCTGGTAAGCTGGGGATCAGTTCAGTTCAGTTCGGTAGCTCAGTCGTGTCTGACTCTTTGTGATCCCATGAATCGCAGCACACCAGGCCTCCCTTGATTAAATGTATTGTATTCCATTTGAAAATTGAAATTTGTAAATACTGGAGGAAAATATTTTCACAAAAACATTTTTCTGGTTTTGTTGTTTTCCCCATACAGTCTGTTTTTGGCAAACACTTTTTTACAAGGCAACATTTATCAATTAAGTCGTCACTATTTATAAATATTTGAATATATTGTAAAATGATATACTACAAAATTGTTGATTCTCTCCTTTTTATTGTATTCAGATAAAGATCATCAATTTGTCCAATTAGAAATATGGGTCTATCAAAGGATTCTTTGTACATGTACAGATATTCCAAAGTTCAATCATGTTAGTTTACGATAATATTTCATTATTAATTTATTTATATTTGCCTTGCTTTTGTTTGATGGATTTCAGTAGCTTCGTGCTTTCATGTTCATTTGTAATTCACCAAAAGTTTCAAGAATTAAATACTTTGGCCTTCTATTTAACAATTTTGAACACAATAATAGTGTTTTGTGAATAAAAGCATTGAATATCATTACATGTCACTATCTTTAAAGTTTTATAATAAATTCTAATTAACAAGAAGCAACAAAAAGAAAGTGAATATTGTTATATTGTGCCATTTTTGTGTATCCAGCATCAGCCTCCTCATTTAAGGTTTTTTAAGTTGGCAGTGGGCATATGTCTGTGCCTGTTGTAAGTGTGTGTTCATGAATTTTAATAACTTAAATGTCATTAATTGGCAGAATATTAGGGCTTGTTTGGATAGAATCACTGCAACTTATTAGAAAATCATTTTGGCTCCACAGTTTTCAGAATGTAATAAAAAATATTGTTTACACAATAACATTAACATTACCATGTTTGGAATGCTTTCTATCATTGCAAAAATGAATTTTATCACTGATGCAATTTTAACTGAATTTGTAACATATTTTAAAGTGTCATATAATCTACCTTTAACAAAATGGGCTTTCAAAAGTTTTACTTTGATCTCATTAAGTAATATATTTTAGCCATTCTTGGAGATACTTGATTTTCTGTTTAATGCATTAGACGATCTGGATTAAACCATCTGACTTTAAATGCTTGTAAATATTGTCTTCTGCTAGTTGAGCTAACATTCACAAATAACCAATTCACTTTTCCATGTACACATGGAAACTTTGAATAAAATGATCAAAATTAATTTAGAAAAAGAACCATTTGACCTAAACAAAAAATAAATCTTCAGAGTGACTAGGAAATGTCATTTCTGCAGCTGCATAGGCAGTATTTTCACCGTTGTAGTGGGTGATGGTTCTCCTCCAGTGGATTTGATCTTTTGACTTCATGGTTTCAGTGACGTCTCCACTACTTTGCTCTATCATGATGGATGGCTAATGCCAACAAATATTTTGTTTATCATGAACTTTCTCAAAAGAAAATGCAATACATATATTCTATTCAAAATCCACTATATTTTGTTATCTCATTATTACCAAAGGGGTTTACTATAGATTTTTTAAAGTACATTGTTAACCAAGAAGCAACTTTAAACTTGCACAGTAGAAGAAACACCATAATCTTAGTTTGGGCTGCTATTACAAAGCATCATAAACTAGATGGGTTAAACAATGCAGTTTATTTCTCACAGTCCTATAGGCTGTGATGTTTGAGATCAAAGTGCCTATAGACTTAGTGTCTGGTCAGGGCCCACTTCTTTGCTTCATACGGGGTCATCTCACTGCTCTTCACATGGTATAAAAAAAGGCAGGAGAGATATCTGGGATCTCTTTCACAAGGACATTAAACCCATTCACGAGAATTTCACCCTCAGAACCTAACCTTCTTGCATAGGCCTGACTTCCTAATGCCATCACTTTGGGGGTTAAATTTCAACACAAGAATTTTGGGGAGACACAAATATTCAGTACAACAATTTCAAGGGATGTTCTTTTACATTTATTATATAATTTCACAACCATTATTCTTATACTGTTGCAGAAATAAAACAATCCTAATAATCAAAAGACTCATCTGTAGCAATGTGGAAGATAAAAAATGACATAATTCGTTATAAATGAATTACCTTACCTTTTTCTTATTTTTGTTATGATGTGTGTTTGTTTCTTCATCGTGTTTGACTCTTTGCAACCTCATGGACTGTAACCTACCAGGCTTCTCTGCCCATGGGATTTTCCAGGCAGGAATACTGGAGTGGTTTGCCATTTCCTCTTCCAAGGTATCTTCCCAACTCAGGGATCAAACCTGCATCTCCTCTGTCTCTTGCACTATAGGCAGATTATTTACTGCTCAGTTATCAGGGAACCTCTCCCAATCTTTTTATGGATATGATAAAATACTATAAACTTAGTGGTTTAAACCATATAAATGTATTCTCCTACAGTTTTGCATGTCAGAAATCCTAAAACCAGGATTTGGTGAGGCTGCTTACTGTCTGTAGACTCTAGGAGAGTTGGTTCCCTTGCTTTTTCCAACTTCTAGAAGCTGCACACATTCCTTGACTCTTAGACCTATATCATTCAAACCTCCTGTGTGTTGTTACATTTCCTTCTCTGCCTCTGCTTTTTTTGCTTCCCTGTCTCTTACCAGGACCCTTGTGATTACCTTTGGTATGCCTGGGCAATTCAATATACCCTCTCCTATAAATTAATCTCATTGCACGATCCCTTCTTCCATATCACACATTCACAGGTTCTGGAAACTGGGGTGGGCACATTTTGAGGTTGTTCTTTGTACTAAAGTAAATATTAATAACAGGAATGTAAGACAACCTAAAAGGGGATATTAAGTTAGAATAGAATTTCACACACTTTATACAGCAAAGCAAAAGAGAAATTACTCCCCTTAACTCCTTAACAGACCAGAAACAATAACTCCTAACAGTTTTCTTTACACTTTGTGAGAAAAAAACATAAGCTGACTTTAAGGTATGAGTTAATTTTATGGTACATCTTTATATATCTAAAAATTATTTAGTTTGAAATCTTGGAGATACCACTGCATTGTAAATCTTGGAAAATAAACTCTATCCCCAGAGAGATCTCCATTCTACAGGTTAGAGTAAAAACTCAGATTAACTATGCCTCCAAAGAAATGCTCTAGTAAAAAGTAGAAGAAGATGCCAAAGAGAAATTGTTCCTGATTTAGTTACCCAGCAAGAAAGACTTTATCCAAAGCTGTTATAATAAGGTCAAGATTATTACTATAAGGAGGGCTGACTGAACTCAATTCTGCTGAAAGAAAATTGGGGGAGGAGCTCTCAAGTGCTGAGGTGAGATAGAGTGAGGCAGCGGAAAAGATTGGAGGACTCTTGTGGGAAGTTGGTCAATGCCATTAGATCATGTGCATCTGCCAATTAGTTTTTCTCAAATGTAGTCCTCTACCCTTTCCTGGAGATTATGATAGAAGCTCTGTCTTTCCTAACGATTACATTTCCAAAAGAATGCCTAATAGTTCCTTAAGAAAGACATCCATCTTAGTGTTGTAAAACTAGCAAGAGGCTAAGAGAGGATTTACAAAACCTTTTAGAACTAATAGCCAAAAAAGATGTCCTTTTCATTATAGGGGACTGGAATGCAAAAGTAGGAAGTCAAGAAACACCTGGAGTAACAGGCAAATTTGGCCTTGGAGAACGGAATGAAGCAGGGCAAAGGCTAATAGAGAATGCACTTGTCATAGCAAACACCCTCTTACAACAACACAAGAGAAGACTCTACACATGGACATCACCAGATGGTCAACACTGAAATCAGATTGATTATATTCTTTGCAGCCAAAGATGGAGAAGCTCTATAGGGTGATCAAAAACAAGATCGGGAGCTGACTGTGACTCAGATCATGAATTCTTTATTGCCAAATTCAGACTTAAACTGAAGAAACTAGGGAAAACCACTAGACCATTCAGGTATGACTTAATTCAAATCCCTTATGATTATACAGTGGAAGTGAGAAATAGATTTAAAGGACTAGATCTGATAGAGTGCCTGATGAACTATGGACGGAGGTTCGTGACATTGTACAGGAAACAGGGATCAAGAACATCCCCAAGAAAAACAAATGCAAAAAAGCAAAATGTCTGTCTGAGGAGGCCTTACAAATAGCTGTGAAAAGAAGAGAAGCAAAAAGCAAAGGAGAAAAAGAAAGATATAAGCATCTGAATGCAGAGTTCCAAAGAATAGCAAAGAGAGATAAGAAAGCCTTTCACAGCAATCAATGCAAAGAAATAGAGGAAAGCAACAGAATGGGAAAGACTAGAGATTTCTTCAAGAAAATTAGAGATACCAAGGCAACATTTCATGCAAAGATGGGCTCAATAAAGTACAGAAATGGTATGAAACAAACAGAAGCAAAAGATATTAAAAAGATGTGGCAAGAATACACAGAAGAACTGTACAAAAAAAAAAAAAAAAATCTTCACAACCCAGATAATCACGATGGTGTGATCACTCATTTAGAACCAGACATCCTGGAATGTGAAGTCAAGTGGGCCTTAGAAAGCATCACTATGAACAAAGCTAGTGGAGGTGATGGAATTCCAGTTGAGCTATTTCAAATCCTGAAAGATGATGCTGTGATAGTGCTGCACTCAATATGCTAGCAAATTTGGAAAACTCAGCGGTGGCCACAGGACTGGAAAAGGTCAGTTTTCATTCCAATCCCAAAGAAAAGCAATGCCAAAGAATGCTCAAACTGCCACACAATTGCACTCATCTCACACACTGGTAAAGTAATTCTCAAAATTCTCCAAGCCAGGCTTCAGCAGTACGTGAACCGTGAACTTCCAGATGTTTAAGCGGGCTTTAGAAAAGGCAGAGGAACCAGAGATCAAATTGCCAACATCTACTGGATCATGGAAAAAGCAAGAGAGTTCCAAAAAATCATCTATTTCTGCTTTATTGACTATGCCAAAGCCTTTGAGTGTGTGAATCACAATAAACTGTAGAAAATTCTGAAAGAGTTGGGAATACCAGAACACCTGACCTGTCTCTTGAGAAACCTATATGCAGGTCAGGAGGCAACAGTTAGAACTGGACATGAAACAACAGACTGGTTCCAAATAAGAAAGAGTACGTCAAGGCTGTATATTGTCACCCTGCTTACTTAACTTATATGCAGAGTACATCATGAGAAACGCTGGGCTGGAATAAGCACAAGCTGGAATCAAGATTGCTGCAAGAAATATCAGTAACCTCAGATATGCAGATGACACCACCCTTATGGCAGAAAGTGAAGAGGAACTAAAAAGCCTCTTGATGAAAGTGAAAGTGGAGAGCAAAAAAGTTGTCTTAAAGCTCAACATTCAGAAAATGAAGATCTTGGCATCTGGTCCCATCACTTCATGGGAAATAGATGGGGAAACAGTGGAAACAGTGGCTGATTTTATTTTGGGGGGCTCCAAAATCACTGCAGATGGTGATTGCAGCCATGAAATTAAAAGACTCTTACTCCTTGGAAGAAAAGTTATAACCAACCTAGACAGCATATTAAAAAGCAGGAAGGTTACTTTGCCAACAAAGGTCCATCTAGTCAAGGTTATGATTTTTCCAGTGGTCATTTATGGATGGGAGAGTTCGACTGTGAAGAAAGCTGAAAGCCGAAGAATTGATGCTTTTTAACTGTGGTGCTGGAGAAGACTCTTGAGAGTCCCTTGGACTGCAAGGAGATCCTACCAGTCCATTCTAAAGGAGATCAGTCCTGGGTGTTCATTGGAAGGACTGATGCTGAAGCTGAAACTCCAATACTTTGGTCACCTCATGTGAAGAGCTGATTTATTGGAAAAGACTGTGATGCTTGGAGGGATTGGGGGCAGGAAGAGAAGGGTATGACAGAGGATGAGATGGCTGCATGGCATCACTGACTAGATGGATATAAGTTTGAGTAAACTCTGGGAGTTGGTGATGGACAGGGAGGCCTGGCATGCTGCGATGCATGGGGTTGCAGAGTTGGACACGACTGAGCAATTGAACTGAACTGAACTGAAGAGAGGATTTACATTTCAAAGAGCTGAGAATTTACACTGTAAACTTTCTAAATTAATACTCTAGGAAATGGAAGTCAGGAACTTACATTTTAGAAGAGACCTGTCTAAAATTTAATCATGCTAAGGGGAACTTTAAGGAAGCCTTTGTCTTGACAAATGGTCCTTTTGTCCTTTATAATATGGAAACAGACGTTTTTACTTATTTTTACATTTTACCTACACCTTAACTCTAAATTTACACGTTTTTTGCTTGTCTCACTAAACTGGTTTATGGGCAGTTGAACAAATGACCTTTTGGAGCAACCATGTTTAATACTTTTCCCATCATGTTTGGTAGTATCAGCTGCTTTTAATTATTTCTGTCCAAGATCACTGCATTTATCATAAGTACTCTACAGATAGCATCCCAGATAGCTCTGAGAAACTGCTGACAATGGTCCATCCAGTCAAAGCTATGTTTTTTTTTTCCAGTAGTCATGTATGGATGTGAGAGTTAGACCATAAAAAAGGCTGAGCACTGAAAAACTGATGCTTTGAAACTGTGGTGCCAGAGAAGACTCTTGAGAGTTCCTTGAACAATAGGGAGATGCTTGATTTCAGTCAATCCTTAGGGAAATTAACCCTGAATTCTTACTGGAAGGACTCATGCTTCTGAAGCTGAAGTACCAGTACTTGGGCCACTTAATGGGACAGGTCAACTTATTGGAAAAGACCCCAGTGCTGAGAAAGATTGAAGGCAGGAGGAGAAGGGGATGTTAGAGGATGAGATGATTAGATAGCATCACTAATTCAATGGACATGAGTTTGAGCAAACTCCAGGAGATAGTGAAGGACAGGGAAGCCTGGCATGCTGCAGTCCATAGGGTCACTGAGAACTAGACACAACTTAGCTATTGAACACAACAACAACGAATTCATATTCTATCCTTCAAAAATATTAATTATATAACATACATTAAAAAGTTTAGTAAATTATCATCGTATCAGTTAGATAGGATCTATACAGCACCCCACTCCAGTACTCTTGCCTGGAAAATCCTATGGACGGAGGACCCTGGTAGGCTGCAGTCCCTGAGGTCGCTGAGAGTTGGATACGACTGAGCGACTTCACTTTCACTTTTCACTTTCATGCATTGGAGAAGGAAATGGCAACCCACTCCAGTGCTCTTGCCTGGAGAATCCCAGGGATGGGGGAGCCTGGTGGGCTGCCATCTCTGGGGTCGCACAGAGTCGGACATGACTGAAGTGACTTAGCATGATCAAAAAGATAATGGAGAAAATGTGCTTCAGTATTTATATCTATTTATTAAAATGTTAATGAAGGAAAAGAAACCCAAACATGCAAAATACTTTTAAATGAAAAAAAGAATGGACAGAAATTTTTCTGCCTTATTGTTTTTAAGAGATTTTGTGCTTGGGTTTTCTTTGTCTTCTGTATCTCAAGGCAGAAAGTCACCTTGGGACATATCGTCTTTGTTCTGCTAAAAAGACATATGATTTTCCTCTTTTATTCATGGAAATATTATGCCAGAAGGCACATTTAGAAATGGTGAGGGTATAAAAGGACCTATTTTGTCCTGACAAAGGGAGCTCCTCATAAATTCTTGCTGTGGAGCTGTCGCACAGGCAGGAATAGAAACACCTACTTCAGAACAAGTAGCCTCCTGGGAGAAAAGGGCTTGACATTCTCCCCACTTCCACTCCATGGTTCAAACGTTCAGGATCCCTTCGATGGGCTCAAGTCTTTGGAGGAAAAGACATAGCTAAGAGGAACCCATTAAGAAGGCTAAGAACCTCTGAATAACTGAATCACAATTAATACAATGAACTGAATTTCCTGAAGGAGGCTTGTTTCAGCAGAGCATATGCTGAGGATGACCACAGCACTTTTGAGAAAGGTAAGGATGGCTATCTAAATGCAAATGCCTGCTGCTCTGATGTGTGCCCGGAGCACCCAGGGAGTGGTTTGGAACAACTTGGAGATTACATTACTAGGAAATGAGTGTCAGCCACTAGGGGTTTGTAATAAAGAGAACAGCTGGGATTAAGGTGTAAAATTCCTTAGACATCTAAGACAGAGGGACCTACTAGGAAGAAGAAGACAGTGAATGACAGATTTTGAGGTACTGGGACTTTCAAAGAGTGTTCCCACTATCTCCGACAGATCATACACAATATACAGGAATGGTGAGCAAGTTTACCTCAGGAGGCTAATCAAGGTTTAAAGAGAATCTGCCAAAACACAATTCAGTTCACCTTTTCTATCTGTAAAGCTACTGCAAGTATAAGGAAATAGAGTATGTCTTTAGCAACTGATATTTTGCATATAAAGTGAGTGAAATGTGGTTATAAAGTATTGTTTATTTGATTTTTTGAATTTGACTCAATGGAACATGTAGAATACAAGTATATAATCAGGTCAGAATTTCAGACCATTATTTCGTGCCCAGACAGGGGTTATGTATTGCAATAATTTACACAATAAAATATTTGGATCATAGAAAAAGCAGGAAAGTTCCAGAAAAAACACCTACTTCTGCTTTATTGATCACGCCAAAGCCTTTGACTGTGTGGATCACAACAAACTGTGGAAAATTATTAAAGTGACCCCCTTACCTGCCTTCCAAGAAATCTGTATGCAGGTCAAAAAGCAACAGTTAGAACCAGACATGGAACAATGCACTGGTTCCAAATTGGGGAAGAAGTACATCAAGGCTGTATATTGTCACTCTGTTTTTTAACTTACATGCGGAGTACATCAAGAGAAACGTTGGCTAGAATCACGCTTACTGGGAGAAATATCCATAACCTCAGATATGCAAATGACACCACCCTTGTGGCAGGAAGCAAAGAAGAACTAAAGAGCCTTTTGATGAAAATGATAGAGGAGAGTGAATAAGCTGGCCTAAAGTTCAACACTCAAAAAACTGAGATAATGGTGTCTGGCCCCATCACTTCATGACAAATAGATGAGGAAACAATGGAAACAATGACAGACTTTATTTTGGGGGGCTCCAAAATCACTGCAGATGTTGACTGCAGCCATGAAATTAAAAGACACTTGCTCCTTGGAAGAAAAATTATGACCAACCTAGACAGCTTGTTGAAAAGCAGAGACATTACTTTACCAATAAAGGTCCATCTAGTCAAGGCTATGTTTTTCCCAGTAGTCATGTATGGATGTGAGAGTTGGACTATAAAGAAAGCTGAGAGCCACAGAATTGATGCTTTTGAACTGTGGTGTTGGAGAAGACTTTTGAGATTCCCCTGGACTGCAAGGAGATCCAGCCAGTCAATGCTAAAGGAAAATCACTGCTGAATATTCTTTATAAGAACTGATGCTGAAGCTGAAACTCCAGTACTTTGGCCATCTGATGTGAAGAACTGACTCATTTGAAAAGACCCTGATGCTAGAAATGAGTGAAGGCGGGAGGAGAAGGAGAAGAGGAGAAGACAGAGGAAGAGATGGTGGGATAGCATCACCAGCCTGAAGGACCTGAGTTTGAGTAAACTCTGGGAGTTGGTGATGGACATGGAAACTTGGTGTGCTGCAGTCCATGTGGTCCACAGGGGACAAGACTGTGCGACTGAACTGACCTGACACAATAAAAGGCAGACCAAAAATCAGGATTTTATGGTATGGATGAGTTGTAACCCTGGGAGCTAAGCATACATATCAGGTAATATTAATTTCTGATAAAATGAGAGACACTGTGCCAAAAATCTAAGTGGGTTTGATTTTAGATTATGATTATACACACAGCAGCAAAACCATTTCTGAAAATCTCTCTTACCATGCGGGTCAGTCATCTCAAAGACTACAAGAGTCACAGAATAAGTTATCTACAATCCATTCATTTATAGTTATTGTGTCTTTCATGAATCACTGCAAACTGGTTTCATCAAAGAGCATGCTTAGGATAATGAGTCGTTTCTCCAGTTACAAGTTTATAAAGAGATTAAGGAATATTGAATTTATAATTCTGACCTTATATGTAATTGTCTTTCCTATCTACTGATGCACTAATCACATTCTAAAGTGTACAAAATAACACATATAGCCATTTAGCAAGCATCTAGCTTAAGGTCAGCAGAGTCTACTGATTTCTAAACACAGTTTTACAGAGCAATAGGTACTAATATGATAGTATCTTCAGGACAGACTTTTGGTTTAAGTGTAGGAGAGTATATAGATAGACTATTGTATCATTTATGTAAAAATGCATGCACACTGGCCTTCCCAGGTACCTCTGCTAAGTCACTTCAGTTGTGTCCGACTCTGTGCGACCCCAGAGATGGCAGCCCACCAGGCCCCGCCGTCCCTGGGATTCTCCAGGCAAGAACACTGAAGTGGGTTGCATTTCCTTCTCCAATGCATGAAAATGAAAAGTGAAAGTGAAGTCACTCAGTCGTGTCCGACTTGTAGCAACCCCATGGACTGCAGCCTACAAGGCACCTCCATCCATGGGATTTGCCAGGCAAGAGATCCCAGGTGCCTCAGCAGTAAAGAATTCACCTGCAATGCAGGAGACAGGAATTCAATCCCTGGGTCTGGAAGATCCCCTGGAGAAGGAAATGGCAACCTACTCCAGTATTCTTGCCTGGGAAATCACATGGACAGTGGAGCCTGATGGTCTACACTCCTTGGGGTTGTGAAAGAGTCATGCATGACTTAGCGACTAAAACAACAGCAATTCTAGATAGGCATGGAGAAAGAATTTCTATCTAGCCATTTATTTAGAATTACTCCTGAAAGAATCATAAGAAACTGGTAAATGTGGATTTTTTTCATAATAACACACTCGATCACAGAGTAACACTAATGTTACTTACATTTTGCATTACATCATTTGGTTTCTTGCATTTTGCTCATACACGTATATTCTCAATTAATATTACTTAATCAAATAGCCAACATGATTGCTGGATCATGGAAAAAGCAAGAGAGTTCCAGAAAAACATCTATTTCTGCTTTATTGACTATGCCAAAGCCTTTGACTGTGTGGATCACAATAAACTCTGGAAAATTCTGAAAGAGATGGGAATACCAGACCACCTGACCTGCCTCTTGGGAAATCTGTATGCAGGTCAGGAAGCAACAGTTAGAACTGGATATGGAACAACAGACTGGTTCCAAATAGGAAAAGGAGTCCGTCAAGGGTGTATATTGTCATCCTGCTTATTTAACTTCTATGCAGAGTACATCATGAGAAACGTTGGACTGGAAGAAACACAAGCTGGAATCAAGATTGCCAGGAGAAATATCAATAACCTCAAATATGCAGATGATACCACCTTTATGGCAGAAAGTGAAGAGGAGCTAAAAAGCCTCTTGATGAAAGTGAAAGAGGAGAGTGACAAAGTTGGCTTAAAGCTCAACATTCAGAAAACGAAGATCATGGCATCCAGTCCCATCACTTCATGGGAAATAGATGGGCAAACAGTGGAAACAGTGACAGACTTTATTTTTGGGGGCTCCAAAATCACTGCAGATGGTGACTGCAGCCATGAAATTAAAAGACGCTTACTCCTTGGAAGAAAAATTATGATCAACCTAGGTAGCATATTGAAAAGCAGAGACATTACTTTGCCAACTAAGATCCGTCTAGTCAAGGCTATGGTTTTTCCTGTGGTCATGTATGGATGTGAGAGTTGGACTGTGAAGAAGGTTGAGTGCTGAAGAATTGATGCTTTTCAACTGTGGTGTTGGAGAAGACTCTTGAGAGTCCCTTGGACTGCAAGGAGATCCAACCAGTCCATTCTGAAGATCAGCCCTGGGATTTCTTTGGAAGGAATTATGCTAAAGCTGAAGCTCCAGTACTTTGGCCACCTCATCTGAAGTGTTGACTCATTGGAAAAGACTCTGATGCTGGGAGGGATTAGGGGCAGGAGGAGAAGAGGACAACAGAGGATGAGATGGCTGGATGGCATCACGGACTCGATGGACGTGAGTGTGAGTGAACTCTGGGAGTTGGTGATGGACAGGGAGGCCTGGCATGCTGCGATTCATGGGCACAAAGAGTGGGACAGGACTGAGAAACTGAACTGAACTGAACTGAATCTTCTAATCAGAAGCAAGAAAAGGAGATGATTGAATGCACATTCTGGGCAATAAATCTTTTAGCAGTCATGAACCTACATTTAACCCTGAGATTCTGTTAAGGTTAAGAGACATTGAAGAGCAAATGTCAGAGCAAAAATAACGAAATTATAATTTTAAAAGACTGAGATTCAAGGCATCAGATTGTTGTTGGTTTGGAAATACTAATGCTTTCTACTGATGTAATTAAATTAGAAAGTGATCAACAGCATTTTTTCTAACCAATATTTTGGGGAAAACATTAACTCTTTTAACTATATCTTAGTTGAAGAAGTAGTATGCTACTGCCAATTTCTAGGTCCAATACTTTGCTCAGAAATTTTTCTCTAAAGTATATAAAAGAGCTATTCTTTTTGCCATTAAATATTTATTGACTCTCCAATTGTTAGTATATTTAATCCATCTGACTCCAAGTTGATTAAGGAATGTAATTACTTTGAATCTATTTTAGAAAACTTAGAAATAAACTTAGAAATAAAATCACATCCTTGGATAAACATTTATATTTTTAGATAATTTCCAAGTATGAAGTTATGTCTACCTATATTCATATACAGATAGGTAGATAGGCATTTAGACTATAAACAGAAACATTTAGAAAATATTTTCCTTTTATAAATAGTTTTAATTTATATATTCTGTTGTGATTAAAAAAATACTCTCTTAAATCAAGAAGCATAATCACAGTGTTTAGCAGCAATAATTATTAAGGCAGTTAGACAAGACCAAGATTCAGGATAATAGAAACCCCACAGGGGTCAGCATGATAATTACTGGTAATTCCAAAGAGATCTCTCTTTAAAAAAAAAGGCTAAGCTATTAAAAATGGACTTAATCACACATATTCCCTTTGTTTTAATGGAGGATGCTTTAAACATTGCTATAAATAAAGACCATATACTCATGGAATTATTTGATAGTCATTAAGCAGTCATTCAAATTAGAGTAAAACATATATGGGCTTCCATGGTGACTCAGCTGGTATGGAATTTACCTACTATATAGGAGACCTAGGTTAGATCCCTGGGTTGGGAAGATTCCCTGGTGGAGGGAATGGAAACCCACTCTTGCCTGGAGAATCCCCATGAACAGAGGAGCCTGATGGACCACAGTCCATGGGGTCACAAAGAGTTGGACACGACTAGGTGACTAAGCACAGCACAGCACGGTGTAAATGGATATACCATTAAATATCTTTGAAAGAAGATTGCAGATTTAAATAAAGAACTCCTGTAAATATTTTACAACTGGATATTTTCCATCATGAAATAATAACAGTAACAGAATATTTAATTCTGTATAAGTCATGGCTGATAATGATTATTATAAGCATGATAAAGGAAAGGCTCCCCTTTAACATCTTAAATTCATTCTAAACAGATACGCTGATATACTGCTTTCCCCTTCAATTAAAACTTTTTTAAAGTTTAATAGGTTATTGATACATATTTCAATGAAAAGTGGTTCAACTCATATGCTCTCAAGCCATATTAACAAGCCATATGGTTTATAATTTGCATCTTTCAGAAGAATAAACTATACAGTGTGTTTGCAAAGTAAATCATCTAAATAGAGTTATCTAGATACATTAAGTGAAATCTATGTTAATTTTCAGCTCATCCATTTGACAGGGCTTATTCTATGTTTGCCTATGCAACTGATTCTGCACTTTTGCATTCCTGACATAAGATACAATGATATAATTTGGTAAATGTGAGGGAATAAATTCACACAGTTACAGTCTACTGAGGACCATAAAAAGTTGAAGAATTGATGCTTTTGAATTGTGGTGCTGGAGAAGACTCTTGAGAGTCCCTTGGACAGCAAGCAGATCAGGCAATTCTAAAGAAAATCAATCCTGAATATTTATTATAAGGACTGATGGTGAAGCTGAAGCTCCAATACTTTGGCCACTGATGTGAAGTGCCAACTTATTGGCAAAGACCCTGAGGCTGGGAAAGATTGAGAGCAGGAGGAGAAGGGGACAACAGAGGATGAGATGGCTGGATGGCATCACTGACTCAATGGAAATGAATTTGAGCAAACACTGGGAGATAGTGAAGGGCAGAGAAGCCTGGCTTGCTGTAGTCATGTGGTCACATAGGCAGAACAGGACTTAGCTACTCAACAACAACAATGACAACAACAAATAGTCTATTGAACAGAACTGAGGATTTGAAGATCAATGACCATTTTCACTATTGTCTTTTTTACCTTTGAGATGTGTGATAATTCAGTTTAGCATCTCTCTCATGAAGCACTGGTTAGTTATTGACATAATAATCTACCACTAGATAAATACAGGTGAAAAAATGGATTGGGAAAGGGGACGATTCAATATTGATGGAGATTTGCATGTAGGTGTGTGTTAAACCATGTCCGGCTGTTTGCAATCCCATTGACTGTAGCTCTCTAGGGCCTTCTGTCCATGATATTTTACAGGCAAGAATATTGAAGTGAGTCACCATGCCCTCTTCCTGGGGATCTTATGAACCCAGGGGATCTTCCTGATCTTCCCGCGTCTCCTGTGTTTCCTTGCATTGACAGGCAGATTCTTTGCCACTGAGCCACCTGGGGAGCTCTGATAGGGTTTTTTAAAAATATTTTTTAAAAAATAAATGAATTATATATAATTATCTTTATTTTTCTCACTGGTTTTACTGTTTCTAGTGCATTGGGTTATGATGATATACAACATACTTAGTGTGAACAATTGTGTGCTAAAATTTCATAACATAAATATATTTGTAGTAACAGTATTAAGAAAAGCACCCTATTACTTATTATTTGCCCTTCCTGGTCAATACAAGTATAAGATAAATTCCTAGAGATGCAATTCATGAGTCATAGAATATATGTATTTTTTAAATTACTAAAGATTGTCCATTTCTATCACTTTTGTACCCTCCAAAAAACCTGTAGAAAGAATTCAGAGCATCAACAAAAGCATATGAGAGTCCTGGGCATTCTCATACTCTCTCAACAACGTGTGTTATAAATTATTTGCCTTTGCTATAATGACATTTTTCAAATGACATTTCATTGTTCTTTTAATTTACATTTACTTGACTATGACAAAATTTAATGTCATGTTGTAAAATATCATGTGAAAATAATATAAATATTTTATGTAAAGTTGTTGATATATAATTTAAAAACAATACCATTGATTGATCTACAAGAGCCTTTGAATAATATCAAGAAAATTTGAACAGATGTTAAGTATAGAAGGTACTAATATTGTTTTTTCTGTTACCTATTTATCTATTTTAGTGTGATTTTTCTCATTTTTAGAAGTCATATTTAGCAATGTTTTCTAAGTATTCTGTTTCCTGGCTGTGTTATCTTGATTAGTAAGGTAACTTTCCTTTTATTCTTATATAAAGTGCCTTAACCATAAACATATAACTTATTTTTACTGATATTTCCATGTTTATTGAGACAAATTGAGACTCTAGTAAATAGAAAACAGCAACAGTGACAGTGAAAATCCAGCACTTTAATAGTAACTCCAGTAATTTTTCACTAGTAAGTGTAATCTTTGCTAATGATTTTAGCTAATAAAATGTATTTGAAATTTATTAGGTTGCCTTTTGCTTCAAGTTCATGAAAACTTTATTATAACTTGTATGGTATTAGAAAAAATTTCCTGAATTTACTGAAACAATCTTAGGAATATTTTCCATTAACTTTGGAATTGTGTTGTATCAAGAGGTTTTCTAATATTGGTACCTTCTTATATTCACAATATAAACTCTATTTAATCATATGTTATTTTAACTTTATTTCTGGATTTAATTTTCTAGTACATTATCTTTGTATGTTTGCATGTAAGTCCATGAATAAAAGAATAACATCTCATAATAACTTTGATTGGTTGGGGCATCAGTATTATAGCCAATCTCAAAAATTACCTAAAAGGACAGGAGACACTCTATACTCTATTTGAAACTTCTTGTGAGTCTATAACTATTTCAGAAAGAAAAAAATTTTAAAAAGTAAAGAATAAAAAAGAATGTAGTATCACTACATGCTGCCACATGAAAGAACACTTAATGTTGAGCAAAAGAAGCTGGATACAAAAAGTAAGCACAGCAAAATGCCATTACATGTTGGATTCAGTTTGGGTCATGGTTATTAGCTAGAGTCTTTAAGCGTTGCAGTAAATATATAAATTCCTTCTAAGCAAAGAATCCACCTTTCCACCTTCTGTTGTCGTATTGTCCCTATTTCCCTTTGCTACATTTTAGAATATTTTTAAACATATATTTAGTGTATATGGGTCATAACAGAAGTATGAAAAGCCTAAGTATTTTGCTGTGCATTATACACAGATGAGAAAAATAAGAACATAACATCTAAATAGAAAGGAACATTTACATGTAAGTAAAACCTAGGCACATACATTGGAAAGAGTAAAACACAGTTGCTTTTTGCTTTAAACATGATGAAAAGTAAGTTGAACCAACAGTTTTCTTTAGTCAGTTTTTTATAGAGGGAGAAGTACTTGGTTTCTTAGGCTGTGAAAGTTCACTGAAGAATCACTGTGATGATTAAGCAGAAAGTCTGTGCAACAGTTTAAATGTAAGTCTATAGATGAATAATTTTTCATCAGTCCTCCTATTCATTTGAAATATGAATAGACTTTTTATTACATGTCAGATAGTGAGGTTAGCATTTCTGACTTAAACAAAAAAGAAACAGAGAAGCAAAATAATATAGATTTGCTTTCCAACAGTCTACAGCTTAGTGGGCAAAACACATAATATCTTTAAAAATAGCTTTGTTATTATTATTATTACCAAAGAATTTACTTGAAATGGTCACACATACAAGATTACAGTAGTCATGCTGCTGCTGCTAAGTCGCTTCAACCGTGTCTGACTCTGTGCGACCCCCATAGACGCCAGCTCACCAGGCTCCCCCATCCCTAAGATTCTCCAAGCAAGAACACTGGAGTGGGTTGCCATTTCCTTCTCCAATGCAGGAAAGTGAAAAGTGAAAGTGAAGTCGCTCAGTTGTATCTGACTTGTAGCGACCCATGGACTGCAGCCCACCAGGCTCCTCCGTCCATGCGATTTTCCAGGCAAGAGAACTGGAGAGGGGTGACATTGCCTTCTCCAACAGTAGTCATAGGCAAGAGCAAAAGAAATTTCATTAGCTTGCACCGTATATAAAAATGGAAGAACTCAGACTAATAATGAGTAAAAGGATTACAAGTACTCCAAGTTTGGAGTCTATATACATACAAATAATTCTTTTCCCTTCCATCATTTTGGAGGAAATCTCTCATTCTTTTCCCACTTACTGTGATACAGGAAACCCAAGATAAATAGCACTTAGGATTTAATGTATGGTCAGCAACATAATGATATAAACTAAAACAGAAAAAGTAAAAGTACAAAATTAATAAAGTAATGGAAAAAAGTTTAGATGAGGAAGATTAAATCTCAATCTTATGTTGCTACAGCTTCCCAGGTGGTGCTAATGGTAAAGAACGCACCTGCCAGTGCAGGAGACAGAGCCAGGGTCCATCCCTGGGTTGGGAAATTCCCCTGGAGGAAGGCATGGCAAGCCACTCCAGTTTTCTTGCCTGGAGAATCCCACGGACCGAGGAGGCTGGCAGGCCCCTAGGGTCACAAGCAGTCAGACATGACTGAAGTGACAGAGCATGCTTGTTTATATAGCTTCCATCTACCAGAACAGCCTTTTAGAAAATCACAGTGGTTCCCATGCTCACCAATGGTTATGCAGCAATAGTGACATGGCACTTTCCTACATTAAGAATTGTCCAATATTATATTTTTCAGGACACTGAGCTCTGATTTTTGGGTGATTATTAAAACATCTGATAGTAAATATTTTGAAGATGAAAATGGATGGAAATAAATAAAAATACCAGATGAAGATAGTTGAATTTTAATAGAAAGTCCCCAAAAAGAGAATTGCTTACTACAAGTAGTAACTAAATGGGTCCATAAAAAGGAAAATATCTGAAAGGAAATGTTGTTCTTTTGCCCCTGGAGGAGGTCATGGCAACCCACTCCAATACCATTGCCTGGAGAATTCCATGGACTGAAGAGCCTGGGAGGGTAGAGTCCAATGGGTCCCAGAGTTGGACATGACTGAAGTAACTGACCATGCATGGGGTTCTTTCACAAAAACACTGGACCTCAAAATAATAGATCAGCTTCTCTGCCTTCACGATATAGATGGGTGATTCTGGAAGTGTAGATATACCAATTTCCGTAGAAAGTGATTGTTCACTGGAAGGTTCACTTCTCTTCAAAATAGCATTTCATTGAGTATGTGTGGTGTGTGTGTGTTTGTGGTGTGGAGAGGGAGAGGGAATGGTGATTATGTGTCTTTCCCAAAATTAAAATGTAAGTCCACATGTATAAAATCTTTAAGTGTGTAGTGACGTTTTTATTGGGGCTTCCCTGGGGCTCAGTGGTAAAGAGTCTGCCTACTATGCAGGAGACTCAGAAGATATGGGTTCGATTCCTAGGATGGGAAGATCCCTTGGAAGAGGAAATGGCAACCATTCCAGTATTCTTGCCTGGAGAATCCCCTGGACAGAGGAGCCTGGTGGGCTATAGTCCATGGGGTTGCAGAGTTGGACGCAACTGAGCACACACACACAATTTGTTTATCAATTTTTCTAATCTATGGATGGCTGAGTGAGTATTCAGAGTTGTTGCAGGATCATGACTTGCTCATTTTTTAAATTAATTTCTAATATTTTAAATAAATATGCATAAGAGAAAGCTACTGATTTGGGGATTTCAATCATCTGACCATATTTTTTCCTACTAAAAATTTAAACTTAAAATATTTTTCAAGAAGGATACACCTAGTTTTGGATACAAAGGAGAATAATTTATTATGAAACAAATTCAATAAATAAGTGTGAAAATACCAGGGGCAGTTATACCCCCAAATCTGCCTGCAGATTTTATAATTGTTTTATAATTAAAACAATTTGAGCTATAAATAGATAGGATAAAATAAAAAGATGTGCCAAAGTCTAGAAGCTAGCTATAACATCTAAAATGTGAGAGTGGAAGTTCCATAAGCCTTTCCAGACAGTTATCTCATTCTGAGCTTTGAGAAATAACCCTGAGATCCCGTAAATTGAAACAAAGCAAAAATTTTTACAGCAGCAACCTGCTGCTTCACACTGTGGCCTTGGAGTAATGAAAGGTCAAGATCAGTGATCATCTATCTCCATAATTTACTAACAATTGACAAATACAATTTAGAAACTGCCAAAAAGTGAAATTGATCTTGTTCTTGGCAAAAACTGTATCTATCTGTTTAGATTTCTCTACTCTGCTATGATAGCAACAATGATAAAGAATTCATTCACATCCATCAATAAGAGTATGAAAACACTACTTTGTAAATGGTTTGATTCAATTTACAGAACAGAAATCCCATTTAAATGATATATCTTAGAGAGAACTGGGATATTCTCTAATATTACATTTTTTCTTTACATTGCTACATGCAGCTACAGTTTTTGAAGCAACCATAGTTAAGGTATACATAATTGTTTGAAAAGTTTTAATATGCTTACATTTATTTTTTTAATGTTATTTTATTATTATTATTTTTTTTACTTTACAATACTGTATTGGTTTTGCCATACATCATACATTTAGAGTCCCTATGAGATAATGCTATCTCTTCTGGAATTTTTCCAAAATGTTAAACTCATAATATTTTTCATGGATATTTGAAACAAACAATGTAATAATGCAGATTTAAGATTTTAAAATACAGAACATTTTTAAAGTCTTTATTGAACTTGTTACTGTATTATTTCTCTTTTAGGTTTTGTTTTTTTGGCTAAGAGGCATGTGGAATATTAGCTCCCAGACCAAGAAACTGTATACCCTGCAATGGAAGGTAAAGTTTTAACCACTGGGTCATCAGGCAAGTCCCTGTAATAATGTAGTATTATACATTACTTTGGAAAGATAAATTTTAGACATATGCATAAAAAGAAATATTATGCAAATCATGTTCTATTAATAAAGTTGGAGATTGATGCTTAAGTCAGCTTATTATTGTTATGCTACTAGCTGGTAGAATTGGATTGTTGGTAGAATATCTGTTAGTAATGCTACTATAATAATAGTAGCATTGTAGCATTTAGTAGCATTTTGATCTCAAACACTAACTTTATCTCTGTGCTACAATATTTTGTGTACTAAGATGAAGGAAGTATTAAGTTCTAATAATTTTACCAGGGTTGATACTTTTCTAATTGAAGTTAAAAATAAATATGACTCTGCATCCTCTAAAGACAAATAGGAGCTGTTTTATGTCCTGCATAACGGGAAAATAAAGTCTCTACCCATTGACTACAATTTTCTTTTGTGTTAGATTCTTTGTGTGTTATCTGATAGCAAATAAACTTTTTTGGTCATTTTTAGTTTACAGGCTACTTTTTTAGAATAGTTATAAGTTTACAAAAAATTGAGCAAAGAGTACAAAGAATTTTCAAAATACCCCTTTTCTCTAGTACATACACATACACACAGTTACCCTCATTATTAACATCTTGCGGTAGTATGGTAGGTTTGTTATACTTCATGAACCAATATGGATACAATATTACTAACTAAAACTTATATCTATAGTAGGGTCACTCTATACACATTCTGTGGACCTTGAAAGATGCATAATGACTTATTTCTACCATTACAATATTACATAGAAGTATATTATTGCACCAAATACCCTATATTTCACCTGTCAGGCCACCTTTCCACCTCACCAACCTACTGAAAACTACTGATCATTTTCTCTTTTTCCCTTTCTAGATGTCATATAATTGGAATCATAGTACTTAGCCTTTTTGGATTAGCTACTTTCACTTGGCAATATGTATTTAAATTTCATCCATGGATTTTTCTGGCTTGATATTTCATCTCTCTCTTTTTGCCACTTTATTTTTTTAACTGAAGAATAATTGCTTTACAGAATTCTATGGTTTTCTGTCATACATTAACAAGAATCAGCCATAGGTACATCTATGTCCCCTCCTTCGTAAACCTCCCTCCCGTCTCCCTCCCCATCCCATCCTTCTAGACTATCACAGAGCCCCAGTCTGAGTTCCCTCCCTGAGTCACACAGCAAATTCCTATTGGCTATCTATTTTACATATAGTATTGTAAATTTCCATGTTACTCTCCATACATCTCATCCTCTCCCACCTCCCCTCCATCCTTGTCCATAGGTCTGTTCTCTACGTCTGTTTCTCCATTGCTTCCCTGAAAATTAACTCATCAGTATCATCTTTCTAGATTCCATATATATGCATTAGGATATGATATTTACATTTTTCTTTCTGACTTACTTCACTCTGTATAATATTGTCTGGATGTATCACAGCTTGTTTAACCACACACCTACTGAAGGACATTTTGGTTGCTTTCAAGTTTCAAAAAATTTTGTATAATGCTGTTATGTTTCCTGCTAACAAAGAATATGGGATATATTGAACTCAGTGATTGCTTTTACCTTTTTAAAATATTTTAAGCCAAATATCTCTTGTTTTTAAACCAAACAAATTAATACCACTGAAAGTGTTAGAATTATATAAACTAATACCTAGTGTAGTCTTTCATGCAAGGTTCCCTACCTTAACAGAACTTCCTTCAAGAGTAACCATACATCAGAACTCTCTGATCTACACAGAAACTCTGATATTTAATTATTGTTATGCTAAGATGCTTAGAAGGACAAGAATAGTTTTTACTACATAAAGGCATAACTCTACTATAAGAAATGGATGTCATAGTATCATAATAGGAAGAAGAGACTCTTGAGGCTACTATAAAATTCTAAACTACTTATTACATTTTACTTAATAACTTCTCAGTATTACAAAAGTACTTAAGACTTGTACTGTGGGAAATTGAATTCATTTTGTTATAAAAGTAGTAGTGGTTTAAAGGAAAATATTATGCCACAGGAAACTACCTGTAATCCTGTACCAGTATAGGAGTATCTCTAGGCTTATTGTTGCTGTTTTGTTGTTGTTGTTTAATTGCTAGGTTGTGTCTGACTCTTTTGGAACCACATGGACTGTAGCTGGCCAGACTCCTCTGTCCATGGGATTTCCAAGGCACGAATATTGGAATTGGTTTCCATTTCCTTTTCCAAGAGATCTTCTTGACTCAGGGATCAAAATTTGCCTTCTGCACTGGCAGGTGGGTTCTTTAACACAGAGCTACCAGGGAAGTCCCCCACATTTATTACCCTAAAATAAGTTATGCTAGATCTTTTATGGATCCACTTAGTTCAGTTCAGTTGCTCAGTCATGTCTGACTCTGAAACCCCATGGATTGCAGCATGCCAGGCTTCCCTGTCCATCACCAAACTCCCAGAGTTTACTCAAACTCATGTCCATCGAGTTGGTGATGCCATCCAGCCATCTCATCCTCTGTTGTCCCCTACTCCTCTTGTCTTCAATCTTTCCTAGCATCAGGGTCTTTTTCAAGGAGTCAGTTCCTTGCATCAGGTGGCCAAAGCATTGGAGCTTCAGCTGCAGCATCAGTCCTTATGGTGCTTTAGTGGACCCACTAAACCAGAGTTTTCTCAGCAAGATCTTAAAAAAAAAAATCATATTTCATTTTTAAACTTTTTTTTTGGGGGGGGGTCTTTCTCATGCTAAAATATTAGTTCCACATCTTCCCAGGCTTTCCTGAAATAGAGAATTCAATATGATTTCTCCAAGCCTGACTATGGTAAGATTTCTGGATAATGAGTAAAAGTCCACAAAGTCATCATAAAAGAGAAAGCTGTATAGTATTATAAATTATTGCTGAGGAAATAAATAAATAATGCCTTGAAAAATATGTGTATGGATCACACGCTTTGTGTATATAATAGTGCATATATATATTATAAAATACATGCATAGATAAATAGAAATACATATACATACACAAGGTATATTTAAACTCTGACAGTTTTATGAAAGTTGCCATTTCTGTTAGATTGTAAAGTGGTCACAAGCTTGCTCCCTTGTTGCAACCATGCTATTGCACTATAATAGTGTGGATCCTGGGCTTCCCCGGTGGCTCAAGCAGTAAAGAATCCACCTGCAGTGTAGGAACCTCAGGAGACGGGATTGGATTCCTGGCTTGGGAAGATCCCCTTGAGGGAGGGTATGGCAACCCATTCCAGTATTCTTGCCTGGAGAATCCCATGGCCAGATAAGCCTGGTGGGCTACAGTCCATAGGGTCTCAAAGAGTTGGACATGACTGAAGCGACTGAGCAAGCATGCATTGTAGATCCTGCCAATGAGAAGTGTAGTCTTTCCATCTGCCCTTTGACTTTGACCTCATGGTGAGGCTTGTTTTGGCCATGAAACATTACAGATTTTGAAATGCAAATCCAGGCTTGAAAAGTATACATAAGCATGTGCGTTCTTGCTGCCATTTGGAATCCTGAGAATAGCATGGGATATCACAGAAAGAAACCCAGGCTAGTCTCCTGGTTGACAAGGACACACAAAGAGCAGAAATGAGTTGTCACATCACAACCCCCTATTAAATCAGGCCACCAGCTGTGGAATATTTGCATGAGGCCATCCTGTAACATTTAACAGCCAGGTGACTCATCAGCTGGCAGTGGAGGCCTGAGAGAACCCAGCAGCAATCAGCTGAGCCAGCTGAACAGAATCACACAGTTGAGCCACAGAATTATGGGCTAAATAACATGATTTTACTTTGAGCCACTAAGTTTGTATTGGTTTACAATGCAGGGAATTCTGACTGATCTACTGTAGATGCTTTTATACCTTGTAAACATATAGTCCATCATACCACTTCTTTTTAAAGTTTGAATTATGACAAGAGTAGTGTGAAGCTAACAGTTTGCATGAATAAAGCAATAGGCTTCAGTTCAGTTCAGTTCAGTTCAGTCGCTCAGTTGTGTCCGACTCTTTGTGATCCCATGAATCGCAGCATGCCAGGACTCCCTGTCCATCACCATCTCCCGGAGTTCACAGAGACTCACATCCATTGAGTCCGTGATGCCATCCAGCCATCTCATCCTTGGTCATTCCCTTCTCCTCCTGTGCCCAATCCCTCCCAGCATCAGAGTTTTTTCCAATGAGTCAGCTTTTCGCATGAGGTGGCCAAAGTACTGGAGCTTCAGCTTTAGCATCATTCCTTCCAAAGAAATCCCACGGCTGATCTCCTTCAGAATGGACTGGTTGGATCTCCTTGCAGTCCAAGGGACGCTCAAGAGTCTTCTCCAACACCACAGTTCAAAAGCATCAGTTCTTCGGCGCTCAGCCTTCTTCACAGTCCAACTCTCACATCCATACATGACCACAGGAAAAACCATAGCCTTGACTAGACGGACCTTAGTCAGCAAAGTAATGTCTCTGCTTTTGAATATACTATCTAGGTTGGTCATAACTTTTCTTCCACGGAGTAAGTGTCTCTTAATTTCATGGCTGCAGTCACCATCTGCAGTGATTTTGGAGCCCAAAAAAATAAAGTCTGACACTGTTTCTACTGTTTCACCATCTAGTTCCCATGAAGTGATGGGACCAGATGCCATGATCTTCGTTTTCTGAATGTTGAGCTTTAAGCCTTCACTCTCCTCTTTCACTTTCATCAGGAGGCTTTAGAGTTCCTCTTCACTTTCTGCCATAAGGGTGGTGTCATCTGCATATCTGAGGTTATTGATATTTCTCCCAGCAATCTTGATTCCAGCTTGTGTTTCTTCTAGTCCAGCGTTTCTTATAATGTACTCTGCATAGAAGTTAAATAAGCAGGGTGACAATATACACCCTTGACGGACTCCTTTTCCTATTTGGAACCAGTCTGTTGTTCCATGTCCAGTTCTAACTGTTGCTTCCTGACCTGCATACAGATTTCTCAAGAGGCACGTTAGGTGGTCTGGTATTCCCATCTCTTTCAGAATTTTCCACAGTTTATTGTGATCCACAAAGTCAAAGGCTTTGGCATAGTCAATAAAGCAGAAATAGATGCTTACTATTTTTTTAATATAAATTTATTTATTTTAATTGGAGGTTAATTACTTTACAATATTGTTTTGGTTTTGCCATACATCAACATGAATCCGCCATGGGTGTACATGTGTTCCCCATCCTGAACCCCCCTTCCTCCTCCCTCCAGTACCATCCCTCTGGGTCATCCCAGTGCACCAGCCCCAAGCATCCAGTATCATGCATCGAACCTGGACTGGTGATTTGTTTCATATATGATATTATACGTGTTTCAATGCCATTCTCCCAGATCATCCCACCCTCTCTCTCTCCCTCTCCCACAGAGTCCAAAAGACTGTTCTATACATCTGTGTCTCTTTTGCTGTCTTGTATACAGGGTTACCGTTACCATCTTTCTAAATTCCATATATATGTGTTAGTATACTGTATTGGTGTTTTTCTTTCTGGCTTACTTCACTCTGTATAATAGGCTTACTATTAATAATATGCCAGAGTGCACTGTAGAAGAATTAGAAAGCTTCAGATTCAGCAGACCCCAAACTTTTTGGCACTAGGGACTGGTTTCATGGAAGACGATTTTTCCGCAGACAAGGTTGGGGTGGGGATTGTTTCCAGATGATTCAAGCACATTGCATTTATTGTACACTTTCTTACGGCTATTATTACATCAACTCTACCTCAGATCATCGAGCGCTAGATCCCAGAGGTTGAGGACTCTGGTCTAATAGTTTTGTAAATATATACTCAAAAAACATTTCTTTCACACTCTCCTGCATTAATAAAACAGTTTTGTGGTATTTAAATTATTCCATGCATTTTTTGCTTGTGGTTCTTCAATGAGTTCCTATAGTGTTCCTCATTTTGCTTTCTGATTATTTGAGGTCTATTGTGATTATTTGGTTCCTCTTATTTAATTATTTTTTTTGCCAAACATAAGATCTTATCATTTTTTATGAAAATTTTCACTAGTGTTTACACATATTTTTAATTAATCATTTTATGATATTTTGGTTATGTTTCAATATTAATATATACCTTTATTTTACTTTTATATTGAGATATAATTGCTATATAGCATTATATTAGTTTTGAGGGCACCACATAATGATTTGATATTTGTATATTTTTAGAAATGATCACCACAATAAGTCTGGTGAGAATCCATCACCACACATAGTTACAACATTTTTACTTATGGTGGTAACTTTTAAGATCTACTCTCCTAACAACAGTCAAATATATGATACAATATTACTAACTAAAGTCACTATGCTGTACACTATCTCTAGAGGACTTACATTTTTATAACTGGAAGTTTGTGTCTTTGGTTACCTCTTGTATCTGGCAACCATCAGTCTATTCCCTGTATCTATTAATATGAGTTTTGGTTTTCTCTTGTTTGTTTCTTTCTTGTTAGATCCCACATATAAGTTAAATTTTATAGCTTTTGTCTTTCTCCGTTTGACTTATTTCACGTTGCATAATGCCCTTGTGGTCCATCCATATGGTCACAAAATGGCAAGCTTTCCATTTTATGGTTGAATAACATTCCACTATGTATGTATATCACATTTTCTTTATCCATTGATAGAAAGAGATGGTTTCATATCTTGGCAACTATAAATAAGGCTGCAAATATGTGTGCTCATGGTGCATGTATCTTTATCAAGTTACTATTTTCATTTTCTTAGGAAAATAAAGATTTTATAATTTTCAAAGAAATTGAAATCATAGATCTCAACATAGTGCCTTCTGAAACCTGGCATTATGCATATGATGATATTCAGAAAATTGCATTGCATGCAGTTTTAACCTCTAGTAAAACAAGAACTTACATGTTCTTACTTACTTACTCCTTGGGGGAAAAGTTATGACCAACCTAGATAGCATATTGAAAAGCAGAGACATTACTTTGCCTACTAAGGTCCGTCTAGTCAAGGCTATGGTTTTTCCTGTAGTCATGTATGGATGTGAGAGTTGGACTGTGAAGAAAGCTGAGTGCCAAAGAATAGATGCTTTTGAACTGTGGTGTTGGAGAAGACTCTTGAGAGTCCCTTGGACTGCAAGGAGATCCAACCAGTTCATCCTGAAGGAGATCAGCCCTGGGATTTCTTCGGAGGGAATGATGCTAAAGCTGAAACTCCAGTACTTTGACCACCTCATGTGAAGAGCTGACTCATTGGAAAAGACTCTGATGCTGGAGGGATTGGGGGCAGGAGGAGAAGGGGACGACAGAGGATGAAATGGCTGGATGGCATCACTGACTCTATGGACATGAGTCTGAGTGAACTCCGGGAGTTGGTGATGGACAGGGAGGCCTGGTGTGCTGCGTTTCATGGGGTCGCAAAGAGTAGGACATGACTGAGTAACTGAACCGAAATGAACTGAACTGAAAACAAGAACAAAGTTGTGGTGTTTTTTTTTTTTTTTTTCCATTTTCACTTCTGTTGACATTTTTAAAACAGTTTTCATCAGAGTGATACATAGCCCGATAGCATATCATTTGCACTTAGAAGAGTTTATCATGAAACAGTCTCCTTGTATTCTGAATTATTCAGTGCAATTATGTCTAACCAGTGTGAAATAAAATCCCCAGATTTTTGCAGATTAACATAGAAAATGTTGTTCACTGCTCTTTTGAAGACTGGTTCTTAGTAGAATTGCTGAGGTAGAACCTCCTTTAAGTGGTTCTTGCTTTAGATAGGAGAAAATGTGAGCTGTTCCTGGCCAGGAGGCCTGCTTCCCTCTGTTCACATTTTGTTGGCAGAAACTAGTTACGTGTTACCAAATGGAGGCATGAAGATTTGATTATTATCTTATTTGCATACACAGGCTGAAAATGAGTAAGTTTGGTAGATGGATAACATTATCTCTGCAAAAATCTCCTTGCCCATTTCAAGCCCATCTCCTCAAAGGCAAATGCTTAAAATTTGTTTATGTTTACTGAACACATTTAATCCATTTTTTTTTCTATTTGTCAGTATAAGAAAATTTGCACTCATTTCTTCCTATAAAACATAGCCTCAACTTTAAAATCTACAAAAAACTTTATTTCAATCAACTGTTAACAAAAGTTCACTCTTTCTTGAGAGCAGGTTTTGCTCACAATGTCCCCAATTTCTGTCAACAATATTTTGTATTAGTATTTTCAAGGATGTTATGAGTTTTCATGTTCTGCCTTCAAAAAACCTTTTTCTAATTCTATGTCTCTAGATTGTAAGATCATGAAGCTACAGAATTTTCTCATTGTCATTAGAAAGTTATGCTTAATGATGTATTAAGTAATTTAAATACTCTAGTTTCATCTGTATGTAGCAAAGGCTGCTTGTGTGCAGCTCATTCCACTGGGGGTGGAGAACAGGAGGGTATATGTTAAACCTTGGACTGGCAAATAGAGGCCTGGGGTGGGGGGTCAGTGTGCCTCAGTTTTCTCCCCAACAACAATGGAATTTTTATAATATCTGAAAACTGAGGGGGTTTCCTTGGTGGTTCAGACAGTAAAGAAGCTGCCTGCGATGCAGGAAATGTGAGTTCGATCCCTGGGTCAGGAAGATTTCCCTGGAGAAGGAAATAGCAACCCACTCCAGTACTCTTCCCTGGAGAATCCCTTGGACAGAGGAGCCTGGTGGGCTACCGATCATGGAGTCACAGAGTCAGACATGACTGAGGGACTCACAAACACACACACATTATCAACACACAGACACTCAGATATTACTATCCTTCATTTCAAAAACAAATATTTTGATATTATTGTAGCACTTCAATCTCATCACATTTTTGTTTTGATCTCTATTTAAACAAATTTTTATGCATTAATACTTTTATTAAATTTTCTAGTTTCTTAACATTTTGCTTATTTTTATATCTTTACTATCACTATTTTTCTGTTTTCAATCATATTTGATGTTTTGTCAGGTGACTTATTTCTTAGAATCTCACTATTGACTGTCTCTGCATAATTTGAAGATCTCCACTAGGCTATTGCAAGTATTTGTCCTGTTCTCTACACTTAGAGCCATTGTGTCCTGGGCCACACGTCTTCTATATTCACCTCCTCCCCCACTGAAATAGCACACCAACACCATTTGTCTAGAGCTAAAACAACGTTCATCAGAAGATAATTTTCTTTCTCACTTATGTATGAAAGCATCTATAATGACTTTACAGCTGATTAATAATTTAGCTCAGAAGAGAATTTAAATGTGGCCTCCAAATACCTTTTTCCTCACACAATTGAGAGCAAGATTCCAGTATCTGTGAAGTCCATTGTTTCCAGTTGCTATTTTTAATCTCTTTATTAGAAAATGTTTCCCCCTCTCTTTCTCTTAGTTTAAGGATTTGCTCTTTATCATTTGACTTTAAAATTCTATAAATGTATGTATGGATATGAACATTTTTACTTACTCTGTTCATCTTAAAATTAGCTCTTTTATGTCATCTAAAATTGAAAGTAAATTTTCTTCTATAATTTCTTTCATAAGTGATTCTCATCCATTTTCTCTCCTTTCTTTTTATATCTTTTATTGAATACACTGTGAAAATTTCCAGGGTCATTATTTTTACCTCATCTTTATTTGTTCTTTAAAGTGCATGTATAATCCTCTTTCTCATCCTATTTGATTCAGGATTGAATGTCTTGCACATTTCCTTGTTGCACATCAAGGAAATGTATCTTGTGTCTAGGATCTAATTTTCATGGCTTACGTCAAAACAAATGTGTAGAGTCTTTTCTTCAAAAAGAAAAGGGAAGAAGTGTCATTAAATGTAGCCACATATACCATTTTCCCCTTTTTTTTTGGTCTCTTTCCTGAGAGAGACCATGTGTCATGTGTTTTTATCTATTATCTAATGTCATGCTCCTCACATTGGATGACACTTAGGATACTTACAAAGTGAATCATTTCATTTTTCAGTCACTAAATTGTGCCCAACTCTTTGCTACTCCGTTGACTGTAGCCCACCAGGCTCCTGCATCCATGGAATTTTCCAGGCAAGAATACTGGAGTGGGTTGCCATTTCCTTCTCAAAAGTGAGTATGGACACAGTGTGCCTGATACTGGTCCATAAGTTGCCCCCTCCTGAGATGGGGAAATCAATCAGGTTTTCGCAGTGTTCAGAGCTTCAATCAGAGGCAGGTGGATGATGCCTATGGTTTTGAAAACTCTGCACTAGGACATTCCTAGTTTTAGAGATGGGCAAAAGACTCACATCCACTGAATCACACCAGTCAGAGCATACTCTGGGCTCCCAGGCCAGGGCAAGAAGGGCTTCCACCATACCCTTCTCTGAAATATGGATGCAGGGTCATGAAACTGGCCGTGGCTAAGGCTTCTGGAAAAGAAGCTTCCTTCCTATTGTACTGAAGCTACTTGAAAGATACTCACTTATCTGGATAGCATGTCATGTAAATGTGACAAGAGGAACTGCTGCTACAGCCAGAGAAAGTAGCTGGAGGATAAGATCACACACAGAGGAGAACAAAACTATAGCCACAGAGAAAGAGGCTGTACTCTTTTTAAGGAGGTTTCATTGCTTATTTCATTTCCGTATGTTTCAGATACAAAAGCAAGCACATTTTAAATAGAATTTCTTAGATTTCCCCCTATATGCAATTGGAACCATCTAAACTGATAGTCAAGGCTATGGCTTTTCCTGTGGTCATGTATGGATGTGAGAGTTGGACTGTGAAGAAGGCTGAGAGCCAAAGAATTGATGCTTTTGAACTGTGGTGTTGGAGAAGACTCTTGAGAGTCCCTTGGACTGCAAGGAGATCCAACCAGTCCATTCTGAAGGAGATCAGCCCTGGGATTTCTTTGGAAGGATGATGCTAAAGCTGAAACTCCAGTACTTTGGCCACCTCATATGAAGCGTTGACTCATTGGAAAAGACTGATGCTGGGAGGGATTGGGGGCAGGAGGAGAAGGGAACAACAGAGGATGAGATGCCTGGATGGCACCACTGACTCTATGGACGTGAGTCTGAGTGAACTCCGGGAGTTGGTGATGGACAGGGAGGCCTGGCGTGCTGCGATTCATGGGGTCACAAAGAGTTGGACACGACTGAGCGACTGAACTGAACTGAAACTGATAGAGCATCTCCAAAACTATCTGTTCACCTTTGTTTCATATGCCTTCTTTTAATATCTTTCTTTGTATCTTAAGGGGGATTTTTAAATATATAATTTAATTCATAGCCCATTTATTTTTCTTTAAAATATAAATTCCATGTTTAGTATTTTTTAGATTTCTTTTTTTTTTTTGCTTAATTTTTATTCTTATTTTACTTTATCATATTCTTAAGGAATGCATTTCCCCAAATATCAGATATTTGCATGTTCAGTTGAATTTAAATTTAGCTTTCTGTATTTTTCATTCTTCTAAAATATCTTTGTTTCCTTCTGTTCAGTTTTCTATTGTTTCTTTTTGTTTAGCTGTTATTGGTCAAGCTCAGGATTCTTTTAAGCATGAGGATATTTAATATTCCTCAATTCATGTATTAAGACCAGAAATGGCATAGATTTAATTTTTTCTTCCCTGTTAAATAAGCAGATCTGTTATAGGCAGATCATCCCTATTAATAAAAATTCTGTGCACTTTCTAGCCGTCACTTTTGGAAAATAACTTCAAAGTTTACTTTCAGATGAGAAGACTTGGATGCTGTTGGATTATGGATATTCACTAATGACACCAGAAATGCTGATATACGGAGGTCTTATCTACTGGCATTCACATTGACATTAGATTGTCTGGGAATGATGCAGACACCCTATTCTCTATACTGCTAGTAATAGGATTTAGTACCACTGATTGGAGAAGGCTTTTTAATACAAGTTCTGAATTGATCCCTTTGGTTTTAACATGAATTTCATTACAAATGTCCCCTCCCTTCTGACTCGGAGCCCAGAATCTCTCTGACTCTTCTTGGGTTGACTTCTGTTTCCTTTTACTGGGCTACATTGAACAATATTCTTTTCTCTGACTTTGATGCTTATTTCTATTTCATCCTTACTCTACTGCTAGTCTATCTCTGAAATACTCTAAAATATTTGTTTTTGAACTCCTTCCTGCTTATTATGCATTTATCCCTCCCTCTATTTTGTAACCCTATGCCATCATGGAAAGTAGAGAAAACAAAGGAATATTCCTAGTCTGGCATATTGAACCTTAAGCCCTACATTGAATTTCAATAACTTATCACATTGACTTTTTATTGCACAATTCTAAATGAAATAGAATGCCTATTCAACAATTGGTTGCTTAAATAATTCAGTAATGAATTCTGATTTGTCAAATTTAGCCTAAAAAAACTCAATAAATACAGTTTTTAGCATTCTCCAACTGTTTCACTTGTATGTTGCCTGCAATTTAGTGTATATGCATTCCAATATTGTGTGTGTCTCTTTAGTTGTGAGAAAGAATTACTAACCTATATCCAATAGTTCATATAAATACACAGTAAGATACCATTTGGTTATATACAAGTGATGTGGCCCAGCAGACACTTATAAACCACAATACCTCTAGTGTAATATTAAAGATCATGTTCCTTTCCTAAGAAATGGATGGAATTTTAATGGAGCATATGGATGGCACTTGCCCTTCTTCTAGAAATTAATGTGCTTTCTCTGCTATAATAGTCTTATAAGCATGCATTCTCATGCATCCATGATATGGTAAAAAATTTATTTTAATTCTTATTTTTTAGAGTAGGAAAAATGGCAAATTGTTACATGTCAGCCAGAAACTCATGACAATCAACAAGTTTTGTTCAAAATTAACATTCAAGATAGTATGGAAATAATAGAGAAAATACTATTAAATAAAGTGCCCCTTTCAGTCTCAATTAGGTTATGTTCCTTTAGGGAAATAAAAAGAACACAGTTATATTTGTATTAGCTCTTGATATGCAGCTCAGTTCAGTCACTCAGTCATGTCTGACTCTTTGCGATTCCATGAACCGCAGCACACCCTGCCTCCCTGTCCATCACCAACTCCCAGAGTCCACCCAAACCCATGTCCATTGAGTTGGTGATGCCATCCAATCATCTTATCCTCTGTCCTTCCCTTCTCATTCTGCCCTCAACCTTTCCCAGCATCAGGGTCTCTTCAAATGAGTCAGCTCTTCGCATCATGTGGCCAAAGTATTGGAGTTTCAGCTTCAACATCAGTCCTTCCAATGAACACCCAGGACGGATCTGCTTTAGGATGGACTGGTTGGATCTCCTTGCAGTCCAAGGGACTCTCAAGAGTCTTCTCCAACACCACAGTTCAAAGCATCAATTCTTCGGCGCTCAGCTTTCTTCACAGTCCAATTCTCACATCCATACATGACCACTGAAAAAACCATAGCCTTGACTAGATGGACCTTTGTTGGCAAAATAATGTCTCTGCTTTTTAATATGCTGTCTAGATTGGTCATCATTTTCCTTCCAAAGAGTAAGAGTCTTTTAATTTCATGGCTGCAATCACCATCCGCAGTGATTTTGGAGCCCAGAAAAATAAAGTCAGCCACTGTTTCCACTCTTTCCCCATCTATTTGCCATGAGCTGATGGGACTGGATGCCATGATGTTCATTTTCTGAATGTTGAGATTTAAGCCAACTTTTTCACTCTCCTCTTTCACTTTCATCAAGATATTACACACCTTTTAATGTAATAAATGCATTTGCAGAAGTATGCTATTTAAAGAGTTTTTATACAACGATTTACTTATTAGACAAATCAACACATAAACACTTCTAGAGTCAATTAATGTAAATAGATGACAAACTACTTGCTAATTCCACCCTAAGCCCAGTTTTGTCCATCTCTTACAGACTTAACCTAATATCCTTCTTCATTATAGGCCTTTGACTTTATCAATTACATAAGCTCAGATCTTTCCATCTTAAAAAGACAAGCAAGTATTCTCTCTATTAATATCTGTCTTTAATTTCCATTGTAGGCTGTTATAAATAGAAGGTTTTATATTCTCTGTATACATTTTTGTGCTCCAAGTTACACTTTTACTCCACCTGTTATTTTCACTAAAGTTAAATCGAAGTTGAAACAAACTCAAACCAGTGTCTCCCGTATTCTATAAGAGATCTAATTTCCTCTCCTTCAATAGCTATCATAGTAAGGGTTATAGATTCCAGGTCTTTATTTCTGGCTCACCATCTATGTGGATTTCTAAAAACCTAAATGCAATACTTCCTTGAATCCATATATATATACATGTCTCTCAAAACACACAAAAGTGACAATTCCAAATTTACCTTTCTTATTTTCATTGAAAATCTTAGTATACTTCTACATTGTTATGAGCAACTTTCACATTATGCTATAAAGTACTTGAGGAAAGAGGGTTTCTTATTTCTTTAGGTGCTTACTATAATGCGTGTTACATAAAAAGTGATCAGTGAATATGTATTTATGATATGAATACACCTGTGTGATCTTAATGTTTTTTTGAACTATAGCATGCATTTTTTGTATATTTACAAAAAATATGGTAAGAAATAAGTGAATGACAATATTGTCACCTACCCAAAATCATAGCTAAATTATTGAGTAAATTATAATCATAAGATTAGCCTTGTAACAACTTATAACCACTCTAAACAAAATGGCACTGTGTAAACACCAACACTATATAAATTAGGAAAGTCAGAAAATACAATGATAATGTATTAAGATTTAATATTAATTTAATATTGAATTACCTGAGGAAACCCTCATGGCTTTAATGAAGTCACAAACTACTCATGTAACAAAATTTTAGTTGATAATCAGTCAAATTGTTACTCCTTAGAACATTGAATACAATCATAATAAATGAAAGGTTATAGCAAGGAAGTCATTATTAGCAAAGAGCACAGTGAGGCTTCATCTCGTATGAAAGAAGGACAATTTTATCCAATTCTGTTAAATATGTCAGCTAGGAGAAACAGAACAATAGAATTAATAATGTGTTCCCTGATAACACAGGAGTGAGCTGAATGATGAAACAGATAGGAGGGTAGATAGTACACCTGAAAACAGTGGAAATGATACCAGTGAAACTAAAGAGCAGGTTCATGAGAGGCAAACAAATGTAAAAATAATGATGGCCACAATGGATGGTGATTTAGGTAATGCTGAGAGGCTTATCTTGTAGAGAAATGAAGGAATAATGAATGCCCTAAGTTTGTTTGAAGAGAATATGAGCTGACTTAGGGGAAAAAAAAAAAGAAGTAGAAATATCATCTCATGGCTGTTGATGCTACATATTATGAATAAAAAATGAAAAGAGGTTATTTCAAATGTTAAAGTAATAGCTTCTATATCACCAACTATTCCTAAAGAGATGATTCTTTTAACTGTCTACCATGCAGTCCATATAATACAAATGTTACATTAATATAAAAGCATATACTGAAGCCAAAATTGCATAGCTTTGAATATAATAGCAGAGTTTCAGGTATCAGCCTACATTTTTTATATCAGTTTATCTTGGCTCATTATTTTTCTTTTTTGGTTCACAATTTGATACAAACTTTCTGGGAATCTATTCCTAAGCAGGGCATTCACCACACCATAGAGGATGGAGTCACTCTCGTTCAGTCCAAGTCATTCACAACCTTCCTTAATCTCAGGCAGCCCATATTTCTTGACATTACTCCAGATACTTCTTGGGATCTCAGCCCATTCTAAATGAATAACTGCAACAAAAATATTGTGAAAAAATTACTAATTTTAGATAATTCCATTAACGCCTTTCCTCTGCATCTTTTGTGCTCAAACAAAGCAAACCATACTCAGGATTCTTTCCAATCTGCTCATACCACATTTATTGCATGTAATTCTCAATGAGCTCTATTAGTTACCTTATGCTAAGTCACTTCAGTTCTGTCCAACTCTGCAATGTTATGGATTGTAGCCCGCCAGGCTCCTCTGTCCACAGGGATTCTCCAGGCAAAAATGCTAGAGTGGGTTGCTATTTCCAATGTTCTCTTCAACACCTAGAATCAATTGAATCCTGCTTCATAATTGAGCCTATGGCTTCTCTTGTACCAATCTAGCTTACTAAACAAGAAAAATCATACTAAACAAAACTGCCCTATACTAACAGACCCCATTTATCAAGGCACCAGTTGAACCCAGGACTCCTGCATTGCAGGCAGATTCTTTGCCATCTGAGCCACCAGGGAAGCTTTTCCTTACAATGAGTCTAGAGAGACTATAGACTTTCTTTTGCATTAGAAATACTGTTACATATCTTTTTAATACTTCCACTATTGGAGAATTCCAAATTTCAAGATTTCTAACTTTCATTTATAAGCACACCTGTTCTACTTTCAAGATACCTTTAAATTTTTGCATGCTTCCATTCTCGCTAATTCTGTCATGTATCTCATGTTTTATCTCTTTTTATTATACCCATTTCTAGATTCATGATAGGTCATATAAGCTTTATTTTCATTTAGGATTTCTTAGCCTAGGGTTTGCAGAAGGACATGGCAACCCACTCCAGTGTTCTTGCCTGGAGAATCCCAGGGACGGGGGAGCCTGGTGGGCTGCCGCCTATGGAGTCGCACAGAGTCAGACACGACTGAAGAGACTTAGCAGCAGCCTAGGGTTAGCTAAAAATACATAACCAAGTGAAAGTTAAGGCTAATATTTTACTGAGAGGTGTAAGGCTAGGACAAAGAGAGTGAGGAAAAAGAGGGCATGCCAGAAAGAATTGGAACAGATATATTACTCACTGCTAGAAAAGATATATGTGCGTCTCTTCAGTCCCTCTGTGTGTCCAACTCTTTATGACCTTTTGGACTGTAGCCCACCAGGCTCCTCTGTCCATGAGATTTCTCCGATAAGAATACTGAAGTGGGTTACTATTTCCTCCTCCAGGGGATCTTTCCAACCCAGGGCTTGAGCCCACATCTCCTGTATCTCCTACACTGACAGGCGGATTTTTTTTTTTTTTTTTTTACCACTGAGCTACCTGGCAAGACCCAGAAAAGATACAGAACCAGTCAATCAATGTGGAGGATATATCTGGGCAGGTGGTATAGTCTATCAAAGGATGAAACAGTGCAGAAATTAATCCTCAGCACTCTCTTCTATATCTTATCCACAATCATCAAAATGTATCTTATAGGGTATTAACTTCTCCCTAGTTTTGGTAGTGGTCACTTGACTCTTTCAGTAGTTATTGGGGACATCAGAAAACATAATGTATTGTTTAATCTGAAAGAATTGGAAAAGCCAGGCTTTAACCTTCAGTGGAGGGAGGTAAGGTTTCTACAAAGTTACCTGTGTTGGCTGGAGCACAAGGTATCTGAGAGCTGGTAAAATCTGAGGCTTTTCAAGCAAAATGTTACTGCTACTCAGCGACACTCTCTTCCGTATCCCAAACTTAGATGAACCAACTAGTGGGTCAACTTTCCAATCTACCTTATGTTTTTTATACCCAGGAAGTTGAATCTGACAGGTTAAAAATTTGTGTGACATAAAAATAAAATCCTTTGAGTTAATAATTCCGTTGTGATTCCTTTGCTATAGGAATTAAAAGTATATATTAATAGCTTTACTTATCCTTCTCTCTCCAAGAACACATATCTTTATTTTCCTAGAAATCTGGGATCCTTCTTTTCAATGAAAAATGCATAAGTTCAAATCTTTAAAATATAATCTCAAAAGAGATATAGAATTTAACCTTCTGAACAGAAAATCCTTCCTCCCATTAAGGTCAAAACTGAACTAAATGTGTTTTGATATAGAAGCATGAAAAACAGTAAAAGAGTTAGAGGGAAATAGGTCAGAAAGGAGGTTTATGTTCTTTAAAGATAGCCAGGGAAAGACAGATATTCTATTTCCTGTTCATTAAAACGGGAATTATGTAGTTTCAGTTTCTACTATCTGAAATCGTAAAATCATGACAACCTCAAATTTTACCCATTGTAGGTGTGTGTGTGTGTGTGTGTGTGCGCGCGTGCGCACACTTGTATATACGTGAAATAATTAATGGCAATAATGAAAGGAGAAGAGATGGTCACTTTGTTTTTGTTTGTTTGGTTGGTTTTCTTTTTTTTTTTTTTGAAGCATGACCAAAGCTCATGATAGTATTGCACTTGCCATTCCATATGTTTAAGTTAGCAATCTGATCTCAGATGTTTGAATTATTCCTGCCATACACGATTCTCCATAGCACTTTACATAATTTTCTCCTACTTTTCATATAGAGAGTAAAACTGGAAGCCAGTGAGGTTAGTATAATATCATCTGCCGAGCAACATCCAAATTAGCTGCATACTTCTAAATAATATGAATTGTAGAAAGTGGAATATATTTCCAGTATCAATCAGCCAAATAATCTGAAGAGAACATTTTATGATATGCATACTACTGTCAGACCTGGTAAGCATTTGGTGGGATATAAGAGCCTACTATTCTGCTTTCTCAATGTAAAAATAAATTTTAACTTCAAGTAATCTTTATACTTAAATACAAGGGAGATTTACATTCTTAGTGACATCAATCTGGAAATAATGAAATACTAGGATAATTTCAAAAGCATTGTATTGTATGGAGGACATGCCTATATAGCATATTTTGTCGTGTGTGTGTGTATGTGTGTGTGTGTGTTTTAATTCAAGCAGAATACATAGTAATGCATAGAAAAGTCATCAACCCAGTTTGGTGAAATATATGTTTGATATATTTTTTAAAAAGGACTGTGCTTTTGGGATTCAGATGCTATGTTGTCAAGTTGTGGCCATAAATCACACATAAAAATATTTGATTTCTCTACTCCTACTTCTTAGCTGATAACATTACTGAAGACAAAGGCAAAGCTATGCAGATTGGAGCCCTCATCCATAGTCATGGTTTCCACAACCAGTTATATGATGCTGAGGCCAAAATTTATATCCTTTGAATAAATCTTCACTCTGACGTCTAACTTGCAGTATTGTTTCATAGTTTATTATGAATTATTATTATTCATTTCACAATATTTTCCTTGACTATACCCTGAATATTTGTAACCAGATGTGTTCTAGGCAATACGCATTAGTCCAAATTGAAACTCATTTCAATATGTGACAAATAGGTGCTACTGTATATTCTATATTTCACCATTAGTATTGCCTATTACAAGTCACCATAGAATAAAACTCAGAAGATATCTAGGTTACATTTTCTACTCACTATTCACATTAAAGCAGAGAAAAGGCTCTTTAGATTTCACTTCCTAGATATTTTAAAAATATATTAAAATCTTCATATATATTTCATATTTTTTAGTTGTGGATTTTCATTATTTCATACTTGGATTATTTAAATAACTTCCTATCCATACAATACAGACTCTGTCATAAGTATATATGTCTGAAACATGAGCCATTGGGGTAAAAAAAAAAAAACTTCCATTTCAATTTTTGATAGCTACTGCTATATAACACTAATAAGCTTTGTACAATCCCAATATTTGTTATGATGTTTTATATTCTTACTTTCCTGTATTGTCTATCAGCCAATAATAGCAATATATAGAAATAATAGTGAAGCAGTCTCCTTAATATTTATATTCACTTTTTATTACATTAATTCATTTCCAGGTGGCTCAGCTGGTAAAGAATCCACCTGAAATGCAGGAGAACCCTGTTTAATTCCCAGGGTTGGGAAGTTCCTCTGGAGAAGGGATAGGCTACCCATTCCAGTATTCTTGGGCTTCCTTGGTGGCTCAGACAGTAGAGAATCTGCCTGCAATGTGGGAGACCTGGGTTCCATCCATGGGCTGGAAAGATCCCCTAGAGAAGGGCATGGCAACCCACTCCAGTGTTTTATTTCCTGGAGAATCCCATGGACAGAGGAACCTGGCGGGGAGGAGTTGCAAAGAGTCTGATATGAGTTAATGACTAAGCACAGCAGAACAAAGAATATGAAAAATTTTGTAAAAACAGGGTTAATTTTATTGTTCTTAAACAAATGGATATTTCTTGAATTCATTTGATGATAAAATCATTTGAAATTGACTTTTGGTGGTTTCTGCATAACTGAATGATGTTTTGTTTTTATTAAGATTAATTCATATGTAATTCTTTACCTATAAGTGTAAAATATTTGTAACAAACTTTGTAAAGAAGGCCAGTGGAATTTTAAAAAAAAAACATAATTTACCAAATTATTTTATTCTTGAGACACATTGAATGTATCCCATCATCATTGGAAATGTTTTCATAATATTTTACTAAGGCAATATTGTTTCTATGTTAAAACAAAAAATTTGTGTCTTTTTTTTTTTTTTTTTTTGCTCTCCTGTTTTAATATTCCTCAAATGATTCAAAATATTGCATCTTTATTTCTCATTTCCCATTCCAGTCAGGGTCTTCTTTCTGTGTTACACTGCAAACCAACAAAGACAAGAAGAGGCTGTGTAATTATGTGGTATGTATTATGTGTGATTATACATGTGATTATACACACAACTATATGTAAGTACACACAAGCACACATACAAATACATACACATATACAAAATCTGTGTTACAGTGGCAAGTTACAATAATTCTCTATGCCTTGATTTTACCACATGTAAAATAACTGCAATATTATCGTTCAAGGATTACAAGCTGAAACATAAGTCTAAAACACTTAGAAGAGCTCTGCAAATTCTCACTAATCTCTTTATACTCGAATTCATGCATCTTCAGCAATGATGCAGGTAATTCATCAATGTTTTGATAAGCTGTAATGGGTTTCCCTGATAACTCAGTAGTAAAGAATCTGCCTGCAATGCAGGAGACCCAGGTTCAATTTCTGGAAGATTCACTGGAGAAGGTATGAGCTGACCACTCCAGTATTCTTGGGCTTCCCCTGTGTCTCAAATGGTTAAAAAAAAAAATCCGCCAGGAATGCGGGAGACTTGGATTCAATCCTTGGATTAGGACGATCCCCTGGAGAAGGGAAAGGCTGCCCACTCCAGTATTCTTGCCTGGAGAATTCCATGGACTATATAGTCCATGGGGTTGCAAAGACTTGGACACGACTGAGCAACTTTCAATCGATCAATATCCAATATTGTTACCAGGCACAGAAGCAAGAAAAGACTGCTTCTTCCTGCACTTCAATATTTTTTTTCTGGTAGGTCTGACTAATTCAATTTAAAATGTTTTAGTATATATAATGGAGAAGAAAATCTTGGGAAAATATTTTCATTGAAAATATAAAATATAAAATTTTCCTGTAGGTCTATGTAATATGCATTAAAATGTTTAAATAAAGTCTAAAAAAGCTTTTCTGACTGACATTTTTAAATGGATAAAAATACAGAAAACTATTTTTACCTCTAAGGAGAAAATAAGCCATTTGCCTTTAACATTCTGGGTAAATATGTCTAAAAATTTACTTGCATTTGGAAGGATTAAATGAGAAGCATATTCTAAATTATTGATGCAAAAGCTTAGCCTAGATAAAATAGTTTAACACACCCAAAGCAAGGTATTTATATAGAGAGATACACATTTAGATTTCTAATAATAAATATTCAAATGTTCTTTCAATGTACATTTTTAATATCCCATAATTGTAAAACTTAATTTTGTTCCTGTGTAGTATACAAAGTTATCATAATTTTGAGTGATTGATTAATTTCATTTTCTAAAATATCACTTATATAGAATGAAATGAGGCAATTTTCTGTAGTTTTCATCTACTGTACAGATGAATTATTTAAATCCTTATTTTAGTTTCTATCTACTTTATAAGCTAGTTGTGGCCATATGTGTGATTCTATGGAAAATGTGTAAAACCTCAATGAATCTGATGACTTTTTTGACAAATATTAATTTAATTTATGAAGAGGACAAAATGGATCATTGAAAAGATTCACCCCAATGTAAAATAACTTCCTTGCTCAAATATTCAAAAAATATAATTTTATGTCATTTGATATAAAGCAGAGAAAAGATATACCAATTCATTTTTCAATGTAAGTTAACACTGAAATCAAAACCAGAATTAAAAAAAATACATAATTTTAATGTAAATAAATCATTTTAAGTTACAAATATTCTATTAAACATTAACAACATTAAAGATTATACTGTTACATGTAAGAAAAGTGTTTAAATGAAGGATAATTTTAATATTGAACATTTTTGAATGTTATGAATCAACCAATCAAAAGAGACATGATTATGTTGTATTTTTGTAAATTAAAGGAATAATTTTAATGGAAGTTTTGATTCATTACTGAAGCCAGGGATTAATTTAAGCATTTATCATGTGCAGAAATTACTTCCTAGTTTATAGTTAATATGCTACATGAAGTTGACATGCAGTACCAACTCAAATTGAAATCAGAAATAAGAAAATAACAGTTAACTTTATTATTATTAAATACTCCTGTCCTTAACACTTCAGCTAAATGAGTGGTCAGAAAAATATGTTTAACTCCCCAACTTCCTTTAGTTCTCACTTTAAAATGAACATGCAAATACCTTCTCAGCTGTAAAGAGAAAGTAAAAACAGTAAAAATAATTTCTACGAATTTCAACATAAAAAATTTGCAGGTTAGTACTTCTACTACTACTAGTTTTTTTAAACATGCCCAGGTTTACGAATGCTCCATTCATCTTTCATCCCCCAGTTGCATTATTTTTTGTTGCTGTTTTTTTACTTTAAACTTTTTCCCATTTTTACTGAAGTATAGTTGAGTTACAATATTATGTTATTTTCAGGTATATAGAAAAGTGATAGGTATTCTTTTTTTCATACTGTATTCCATTATAGGTTAGAATGTAATTCCCCATGCTGTACAGTCAGCATTCTTATTGATCCCTGTGAGGATCCTTTTTGTTTACTAAGGAATCAACTTAAACCAATGTGTTTGAATAGAGTGCTAAATTAGGCCAATCAGACTTCCTCACTGAATCATTCCATTTTGTGTCCAAAGAGAAGAATAGGCTAAGTCATCATTCAGTTCAGTCACTCAGTAGTGTCCGATTCTTTGCGACCCCAAGAATGACAGCACACCAGGCCTCCATGTCCATCACCAACTCCCACAGTTCACCCAGACTCACGTCCATCGAGTCCGTGATGCCATCCAGCCATCTCATCCTCTGTTGTCCCCTTCTCCTCCTGCCCCCAATCCCTCCCAGCATCAGGGTCTTTTCCAATGAGTCAACTTTTTGCGTGATGTGGCCAAAGTACTGGAGTTTCAGCTTTAGCATCATTCCTTCCAAAGAAATCCCAGGGCTGATCTCCTTCAGAATGGACTGGTTGGATCTCCTTGCAGTCCAAGGGACTCTCAAGAGTCTTCTCCAACACCACAGTTCAAAAGCATCAATTCTTCAGCACTCTGCCTTCTTCACAGTCCAACTCTCACATCCATACATGACCACAGGAAAAACCATAGCCTTGACTAGACGGACCTTAGTCGGCAAAGTAACGTCTCTACTTTTGAATATACTATCTAGGTTGGTCATAACTTTTCTTCCAAGGAGTAAGCATCTTTTAATTTCATGGCTGCAATCACCATCTGCAGTGATTTTGGAGCCCAAAAATGTAAAGTCAGCCACTGTTTCCCCATCTATTTGCCATGAAGTGATGGGACCAGATGTCATGATCTTCGTTTTCTGAATGTTGAGCTTTAAACCAACTTTTTTGCTCTACACTTTCACTTTCATCAAGAGGCTTTTTAGTCCCTCTTCACTTTCTGCCATAAGAGTGGTGTCATCTGCATATCTAAGGTTATTGAGATTTCTCCCAGCAATCTTGATTCCAGCTTGTGTTTCTTCCAGCCCAGCGTTTCTCATGATATACTCTGCATATAAGTTAAATAAGCAGGGTGACAATATACAGCCTTGACATAGTCCTTTTCCTATTTGGAACCAGTCTGTTGTTCCATGTCCATTTCTAACTGTTGCTTCCTGACCCACATATAGGTTTCTCAAGAGGCAGGTTAGGTGTTCTGGTATTCCCATCTCTTTCAGAATTTTCCACAGTTTATTGTGATTCACAGAGTCAAAGGCTTTGACATAGTCAATAAAGCAGAAATAGATGTTTTTCTGGAACCCTCTTGCTTTTTCGATGATCCAGCGGATGTTGGCAATTTGATCTCTGGTTCCTCTGCCTTTTCTAAAACCAGCTTGAACATCAGGAAGTTCACGGTTCACGTATTGCTAAAGCCTGGCTTGGAGAATTTTGAGCATTACTTTACTAGCGTGTGAGATGAGTGCAACTGTGCGGTAGTTTGAGCATTCTTTGGCATTGCCTTTCTTTGGGATTGGAATGAAAACTGACCTTTTCCAGTCCTGTGGCCACTTTTGAGTTTTCCAGATTTGCTGGCATGTTGAGTGCAGCACTTTCACAGCATCATCTTTCAGGATTTGAAACAGCTCAACTGAAATTACATCACCTCCACTAGCTTTGTTCCAGTGGAAGTGAGAAATAGATTTAAGGGCCTAGATCTGATAGATAGAGTGCCTGATGAACTATGGAATGAGGTTAGTGACATTGTACAGGAGACAGGGATCAAGACCATCTCCATGGAAAAGAAATGCAAAAAAGAAAAATGGCTATCTGGGGAGGCCTAACAAATAGCTCTGAAAAGAAGAGAGGTGAAAAGCAAAGGAGAAAAGGAAAGATATAAGCATCTGAATGCAGAGTTCCAGAGAACAGCAAGAAGAGATAAGAATGCCTTCTTCAGTGATCAATGCAAAGAAATAGAGGAAAAGAACAGAATGGGAAAGACTAGAGATCTCTTCAAGAAAATTAGAGATACCAAGGGAACATTTCATGCAAAGATGGGCTCGAAAAAGGACAGAAATGGTATGGACCTAACAGAAGCAGAAGATATTAAGAAGAGGTGGCATGAATACACAGAAGAACTGTACAAAAGAGATCTTCATGGCCAAGACTCAGGTTAAACATTTTTAGCAAGAATTCTTCATAGTGATTTGGGTACTTAATATTACCTCCCATGAAGCAGTGCATATTACAGACAATCTAAATGTCTAACTTTTAAGAATGTTTATTTTAAACATTTAGTTAAAGTGATGACTGCCAGATTTCTCCCTGAAAAACATCTGTCCTTTTCAATTAGGAAGTAATATATGGAATCATAAAGCATGACTTTTCAACCAATGGTAACATTTATTGATGATCCTTACCTGAATTCTATTATTTCATTAAATGTAGCAAAGTAGTGATTTTCATGAAATTATATTTTTTCTGTATCACTTGACAACTTCATAATAAAATCCTATTGAATGAGAATGAACACCATTTTTTTGTTGTTGTTGTTTTAAGCTGGATTAAATGTTTATTTCATCTATGGTCTGTTTCTCAAAAAAACTTGAAGTCATGATATCTAGCACGGTGGAAATATTTTTCTCTTTTGAATATTCCAATGACTAATCAATATATAATTTTGTGTATATATTCTTCGGCATTCAAGGAGTAGGACACCTTAAAACTGGTTTTAGTAACAGATCAAAATAAAAAACTATTATTTATTGTGTTCTTCCTTGATCTCTGGCATAAAATGTCCTACAGTCATGTAGCTCTCCCAGTCTCCAAGGTCTCTGTTTCATCATTCAAAACAAGATCTGGCTAGAATGCTGTTCCTTATTTCTGAGTATCATTTCATCTAGGTTCTCGAAGTGATGAAACTTGAAAATTATCTTTTTAAGACTGATGATTAAATTTTGGTTTTTCAAATCAAATTTAATCTCTTAACATATTCATTAAAACTTTATATTTTTATTGATTAGCAACGCCCTGCTGTATAGCACAAGGAGATATATTCAATATCCTATAATAAATCACAATGGAAAAGAATATGAAAAAGAATATATACAAATTGCATAAAAATATTTGTGTATGCTAAGTCACTTCAGTCATGTCCAACTCTGTGCAACCCTGTGGACTGTAGCCTGCCAGGCTCCTCTGTCCATGGGTTTCTCCAGGCAAGAATACTGGAGTGGATTGCCATACCCTGGGAGGGGATCTTCCCAACCCAGGGATCCAACCCACATCTCTTAAGTCTCTTGCACTGGCAGGCAGGTTCTTACCATTGGGATCACCTGGGAAGTCCCATGAAAAGTATATATACATATATATGTATATATATCTTCTTCAACCATATTAATATCCTCTATTCATATATTTCATACCATTTATTCATATATGAATTCATATTTATATATAAGTATATTTATATAACAATCATTTTGCTCTACACCAGAAGCTAACACAATAATATAACTCAAGGCATACTTCAGTTTTTAACAAAAACTTTTAAATTTTAAAAGTTTTACTGTTTTACTTTAAATTTACTTTGGTTCCTAATTTAAATTACGTGTTTGGTACAGTCTGAAGTAAAATTCATGAAATAATTTAGGTAGCAACATTAACTATTAAATGTAAACAATCTGAAGGATGTCTATTATATCTTTACAGACTTTAAATTCTTAGAATTTAAAGCTCTAAACTGTATGGTAATAATATATAGTATGTTTATCACTTATGTGGTCAATCTGGCTTATATTTAGGACCATTTTTTGCACTTTATTTTCCACTTTGCTTTTTCTTTTGTATTTTTAAAATATTTTTCAAACTGCATAAATTAATATGGCTAGAAAAATCACCATAATCTACTCAGCTAACACAATCTTGAATAAGAACAATGTTAGAAGACATAATCACAATTGCAAAAGTTACTAAAATTTACACTATTTAAACAGTGCAGTGTTGGTATAGACACCTTGACTGATGGAATAGAACTGAATTTCTAGAAATAATCCTTTACATGTATGGTCAACTGAGTTTTTACAAATGTGCCAAAACAGTTGAAAGGGGAAACTACAGTATTTTCAGCAAATCATCTATCCACATGCAAAAGCATGAATGAAGATGGACTCCTCTTCAAAATGAAAATGAAGCATAAATCTAACTGTAATAGATAAAATTACAAAATTCTTAGAAGAACATAAAAGAGTTTTAATTTTGTGAATGTGAATTTGGTAACATTTTCCCAGATACAACAACAAAAGCACAGAGAGACTTCTTTAAAGTTTAAAACTCTATGCTTCAAAGGACACCATTAAGAAAGACAACTCAGAGAATGGAGGAAAATATTTGCAAATCATGTATCTAATAAAAAATTATAATCAGAATATATATATACATGCATATATATGAATATATTTTCATATATATATATACACACACACACATATATATGTAACATAATTCAATAATAAAAAGATCAACTGTGCTATTTCATTCTTCCATGTGTGTGCACTGCTCAGGGGTTGATCTGAGACTTGAATGAAAATCTATTTGTTCAGTGTACAAAGTCGTAGGCATGCTACTTAGAATCAGATCCATGTATTTATAGGTCTGAGTTGTGCACAAGAGTTTATAAACTATTATTGGGGTTGTTTTCCAGGTTTTATTTCTCTAGGTGATTTTATATACATTATCTGGTAACCTAAATTTCTCCCATTTAAAGTCTTTGGCCAGGAGCAATTTGTTTCTTCTACAATGATTCTTCAGGGGTTATACAGAAAGAAGACAAAGAGAACAAAGCAATAGAGGTTATCCCTTCCCAAGTGGTGCAGTGGTAAATAACCCACCTGCTAATGCTTGGAGACATTAAAGATGTGGGTTCAGTCCCTGGGTTGGGAAGATCCACTGAGAGGGAAATGGCAATCCACTCCACTATTCTTGCCTGGAGACTTCTGTGGACAGAAGACCCTGATGGGCTGCAGTCATGGGGTCACAAAGAGTTGGACACTAATAACCATACACACGCCGCACTGCACTTTGTCATGAACAACAGATCCATATGAATTGATTACAACTCCAACCAGCAACATGCTTTTGCAGCATTATGACAAACCTTGGGCCAGAGGACTCAGATATGTAGCATCCAGATCCTTGAATCAGAAATTGTCAAATAAGGTTTGTTTGTTTTTTTTTTTTTTTTAGCTGCCATTTTGGGGGATAATTTGTAGTATATCAGTAAATGACAAATGTAATCATACATCATTGATACTATGTATAAAATAGATAATTGTATAGGGAACTCTACTTGATGCATTCTGATGACCAGAATGGTAGTGAAGTCCACAAGGGAAGCATGCTTGTGTGCATGCTCAAGTTGCTCCATCATGCCCAGCTCTTTGCGGCCCCATGGACTATAGCTCACTAGGCTTCTCTGTCCATGGAATTTTCCAGGCACGAATACTGGAGTGGGTTGCCCTTTCCTTCTCCAGGAGATCTTCCCAATTCAGGGATAAAATGCCTGTCTCTTGTGTCTCCTGCATTGATAGGCAGATTCTTTACCACTGTGCCAGATATATGTATATGTGTGGCTGATTCACATTGCTGTACAGTAAAATCTAACAACATTGTAAAGCAATTGTACTCCAATAAAAATTAATTAAAAATAAAATAAATAAATTAATGACAAATGCAACCAGTCATTTTAAAATAAAACAGGCTTTGGAATTTAGCTATATGATTATGCTACTTACAATTCCTTGAGGATTTATACTCTGACTTGATTATTTTTCCACTAACACCTCTGAGGCAGATCACAGCTATATTCATACATTTTGTATCTGCCTGAAAAGATCATAAATATATCTAGAACTCAGTGTCTTAAAAATGGTACTTCAAATGTTTAGGTACATGGCACAATGTCTGAGAGGATTTTTTTCAACACACACTGTATGTTTGTATGAGGAAACAAAGAAGATTCCACCACCATTGCTAAAATTAGCGGTCATTTTACTCATGAAAAATAGAGGTGGTTCCTAATTGATACTAAAGATTCTACCTGCAATGCAGGGTACCTGGGTTCAATCCCTGGGTTGGGAAGATTCCCTGGAGATGGTAAAGGCTACCCACTCCAGTATTCAGGCCTGAAGAATTCAATGGACTGTATAGTCCATGAGGTTGCAAAGTGTTGGACACAACTGAGGGACTTTCAAAGAAAAAGGAAAAAAAAAAATATAGGGTGTTCCTAAATTTAAATAAAGACTGAATTATTGAATATTTGAGGGAAAAATCCTTTACTACTGGCACAAAATCACATGTAAAAGCAACACTGTCTAAGACAATAAAGTAATCCGGATATATATAGTATATAATAATTGTTCTTGTTCAGTCACCCAGTAGTGTCTGACTCTTTGTAACCCCATGGATACAGGACACCAGGCTTCCCTGTCCCTTACCATCTACCGGAGTTTTCCAAAGCTCATGTTCATTGCATCAGTGATCTGTCCAGCCATCTGATCCTCTGACGCCCTCTTCTCCTGCCCTCAATCTTTCCTGGAATCATGGATATTTCCAATGACTCATCTGTTCGCATCAGATGACTAAAATACTGAAGCTTCAGCTTCAGCATCAGTCCTTCCAGTGAATATTCAGGGTTGATCTCCCTTAAGATTGACTGGTTTGATCTCCTTGCTCTCCAAATGATTGTCAGGAGTCTTCTCCAGCACCACAGTTCAAAGGCATCAATTCTATGGCATTCTGTGTTCTTTATAGTCCAGCTCTCACAACCATATATGATCACTGGGAAGACCATAGCTTTGACTATATGGACTTTGTTAGCACAGTAATGTCTCTGCTTTTAAACACACTGTCAAGGTTTGCCATTGCTTTCCTGCCAAAAAGCAATCGTCTTCTGATTTCATGGCTACAGTCAGTGTCTGTGGTGATTTTGGAGTCTAAGAAGAGGAAATCTGTCACTGCTCCCAACTTTCCCTTTCTCTTTGCCATGCAGTAATGGGACCGGATGCCATGATCTTAGGTTTTTTTTTGTTTTGTTTTGTTTTGTTTTTAATATTTAGTCTTAAGCTGACTCTTTTACTCACCTCCTTCACCCTCATCAAGAAGCTCTTTTTAGTTCCTCTTCACTTTCTGCCATGTATCATCTGCATATCTGAGGTTGTTGATGTTTCTCCCACCTATCTTAATTCCAGCTTGTAACTCATCCAGCTCAGCATTTCTCATAATGTGCTCAGGATAAACAAACATAGCGACAGCAGACAGCCCTGTCTTAGTCCTTTCTCAATCTTAAACAAATCAATTATTCCATACAGGGTTCTAACTGTCGCTTCTTGACTGGCATACATATTTCTCAAGAGACAGGTAAGATGGTCTGATATTCCTATCTCTCTAAGAGCTTTCCACAGTTTCTCATGATCCACATGGTCAAACACTTTAGTGTAGATGATGGAACAGAGATAGATGATTTTCTGAAATTCCCTTGCTTTCTGTATAATCAAGCAAAATTTGGTAATTTGATCTCTAGTTCCTCTTCCTTTTCTAAATCCAGCTTGGTTATCTGGAAGTTATAATTGTGTGTGTATATATATTTATATACATTCAAGAAAATTAGAGACACCTAGGGGGCATTTCATGCAAAGATGGGCACAATAAAGGACAGAAATGGTATGGACCTAGCAGAAGCAGAAGATATTAATAAGAGGTGGCAACAATACACAGAAGGACTATGTAAAAAAGATCTTCATGACCCAGATAACCATGTTGGTATGATCACTCACCTATACCTAAACCTCCTGGATATAAAGTCAAATAGGCCTTAGGAAGCAACACTAAGAACAAAGCTAGTGGATGTGATGGAATTCCAGTTGAGCTATTTCAAATCTTAAAATATGATGCTGTGAAAGTGCTGCACTCAATATGTCAGCAAATTTGGAAAACTCAGCAGTGGCCACGGGACTAGAAAAGGTTAGTTTTCATTCCAATCCCAAAGAAAGGCAATGCCAAAGAATATTCAAACTACCACACAATGAGACGCATCTCACATGCTAGCAAAGTAATGCTCAAAATTCTTCAAGCCAGGCTTCAGCAGTATATGAATCATGAACTTCCAACAGTTTAAGTTGGATTTTAAAAAGGTAGAGGGGCAAGAGATCACATTGCCAACATCCATTGGATCATTGAAAAAGCAAGAGAGTTCCAGAAAAAATATCTACTTCTACTTTATTGACTATGCCAAAGCTGTTGACTGTGTGGATCACAATAAACTGTGGAAATTTCTTCAAGAGATGGAAACATCACCTACCTGCCTCCTGAGAAATCTGTATGCAGGTCAAGAAGCAACAGTTAGAACTGGACATGGAAAAACAGATGGGTTCCAAATCAGGAAAGGAGTATGTCAAGGCTGCATATTATAATCCTGCTTATGTAATTTATATGCAGAGTATATCATGCAAAATGCCAAGCTGGATGAAGCACTGGCTGGAATCAAGATTGCCAGGAGAAATATCAATAACCTCAGATATGCAGATGATACCACCCTTATGGCAGAAAGTGAAGAAGAACTAAAAAGCCCCCTGATGAAAGTGAAAGAGGAGAGTGAAAAAGTTGGCTTAAAGCTCAACATTCAGAAAACAAAGATCATAGCATCCAGTCCCATCACTTCATGGTAAATAGACAGGGAAACAAAGGAAACAGTGACAGAGTTTATTTCGGGGGCCTCCAAAGTCACTGCAGCCATGAAATTAAAAGAGTCTTTCTCCTTAGAAGAAACACTATGACCAACCCTAGACAGCATACTAAAATGCAGAGACATTACTTTGCCACGATAGTCCCTCTAGTCAAAGCTACGGTTTTTCCAGTAGTCATGTATGGATGGGAGAGTTGGACTATAGAGAAAGCTGAGCACTGAAAAGAAGAGTTGATGCTTTTGAACTGTGGCACTGGAGAAGACTCTTGAGAGTCCCTTGCACTGCAAGGAGAACCAGCCGGTCAATCCTAAAGGAAATGAGCCCTGCATATTCATTGGAAAGACTGATACTGAAGCTGAAACTCCAATACTTTGGTCACCTGATGTGCAGAATTGACTCATTGGAAAAGACCCTGATGCTGGGAAAGATTGAGGGTGGAAGGAGAAGGGGACTACAGAGGATGAGATGATTGGATGGCATCACTGACTTGATGGACATAAGTTTGAGTAAGCTCCAGGAATTAGTGATGGATGGGGGGCCTGTCGTGCTGCTCTCCATGGGGTCACAGAGAGTTGGACATGACTGAGAGACTGGACTGAGCTGAATATGTGTGTGTGTGTGTGTGTATACACACATATACATAGACATATGTTTTGTGGCTTAAAGAAAACTGTTTTAATTTTATACACTGAGGCATACTATGTATTCCACTGGAAAAACAAGAGTAAAGGTTTCTTGATTCTACATAAACTAGGAAATGTCATCTTACCATTCAGTGTGATAAATCTCTCTCACACACACAAATATATGCATGAAAATATAAGAGCCATAACCAATTTGTCCTTGATATTGTATCCCTTTAGATAAAGACACCAATCATGGTTTGTTTCTCAGCATATATTATTCATAAAGACTAGATCTGAACATTTTGGCATTGAAAGGATCTAATTACCTTTCACAAATGGCCAGAATGATTATCTGTAGCTTCATTGATTGAATCACCCCCGTTGATGATTAATCATTATACATATTTAGGTTGCCTATGCCTATTGATTTCAATCAAAGAATTAATGATTTTTGAAAAGAGGAGATTGACTGCCCTAAATCCATGTTTAGCAACTAGTAACCAACTGGAAGTTTAAATTGAAAAATTGCATGATTAAATTGTGTTTTTTCTTTTCTTTTCTTTTCTTTTTTTCTTCTATCCAAGTTATCTGTAATGTAGTTTTAACTGTACTGAGTGAAAGAAAGAAGAGGCAAAAGATATAGGTGAATTATTTTAATAAATAAACATTAACATTAATAAAACAAAACCATGGCTTAGTAAACTGTGATAGTAGAAGGGGAAAAAGTGAAAGCATTGACAGACTTTATTTTGGGGGGGCTCCAAAATCTCTGCAGACAGTGATTGCAGCCATGAAATTAAAAGGCATTTGCTGCTTCAGAGGAAAGCTATGAAAAACCTACACAGCATATTGAAAAGCAAAGACATCACCTTGGTGACAAAAGTCCATAAAGTCAAACTCTGTGTTTTCCGATAGGCATGTACAGATGTGAGAGTTGAGCCATTAAGAAGGCTGAATGCCAAAGAATTGATGCTTTCAAACTGTGGTGCTGGAGAAGACTTGAGTGTCTCTTGGACAGCAAAGATCTCAATCCTGCTAATCCTAAAGGAAATCAAACCTGAATATTCATTTGAAGGGCCTATGCTGAAGCTGAAGCTCCAATAATTTGGCCACCTGGTGCAAAGAGCCGACTCACTGGAAAAGACCCTGATGCTGGGAAAGATTGAGGGCAGGAGGAGACGGAGGCAGAGAATGAGATGGTTAAATAGCCTCACAACTCCACGGACATGAATTTGAGTAAAATCTGAGAGATGGTGATGGACAGGGAAGCCAGGTGTGCTGCAGCCCATGGGGTTCCACAGATTCTGGCATGACTAAACAACTAAACTACAACAGCATAAACTATTTAAAACAATCATAACAGTGGACTTGCATGTTTTACTGTAATTGCCTATTGCCCTTCTGACTGGTCTATTCTCACTATATCCTTATCAGATCTGTGCTTAAATGATATATTGGTAGCGAGGATATTCTACCTAAAAGACTCCTCTATAATTCACTGTATATAATAATGTCATATTCCAGTTTGTTTTTCTTCATTACAGCCGTCACTAGTTGAGTTTATGTTTAATAATTCTCTTCAAGAGGAGAGAAATTTCATTTCCAAGAGGCATGACTTAATCAATTTTATTTATTACTCCACCTGAAGACCTGGCAAAGGTCTTTAAATATTTGTACTTTAATATTTGGGATAAAAGAAAAACAAAACAAACCTCGAGTGTTTTTCTCTTTCCCTAGCCTGGCCACTTGATTTGGCCAGGAACCATTCCTTCATTGTGTTCTCACAGCTTAGCTGTGCACCTGACACTTAATAGAAACTGGATAAATGTATGTTGACTGAGCTAGTAAGTCAGTAAGTAACTGCACAAGTGGATGCATTTAATTCACAATCTAATTCCTACGGACTTGGATCAGAATTCCTGGGAGAGATAACAGCAAGTGAAAACCCAAAGATGTGTTTCACTAAAGAGTGTCTGCTGAATTATTGGAATCCTAGGGTCACTGCTGGGTATGAATTAGACCATGGTGGATGGCACCACACCACAAAGACACAGAAGCACAGGGGAGCAGCTTCCTCAAGTTTCCACACCAGCACCAGCAGCAGTTCTGTAGGCATTAACGTAGCATTATGCTGCAGCAGCTGCCAGCAGTAAAGATGTATACTCTGCAGTAAATGTAACCACAGGCAATAGGAGTTAGAACTGAAAGAAAAATAAAAATACCAAACCACTGGATCCAGAATGTTGCTACTAACAATGGTAGTTGTGAGCATATGAGACACCTTTAGGGAGCAGTTTTGGAAAGAGATGTTTAAGTATCCCATAAGCCTATAAGTATCCCATCCCAGACATCGGAAAAAATGGAGAAATAATATTTGCCACTGTGCCAGTGAAAATATATATTTTTTTCCTCCTAAGCCTCTGTAGCAAGGCAAACACAGGTGACATAGATATATTATAGAAAGGTTATGTTTAAGATCATTGGGGTGCATAATATGTAATCCTTGGTGACTCGGTACATTTTAAGGAATATTTGAAAGTAAAAATAAAGATATTCAGTAGAAGAGTTTCTCCTTAGGAAAAAAGATTTCTCAATGAGGACACAAACAGTTACTATTCACTGAAGATCTGTGCACAGCTTATTAATACTTACATTGGGGATCCTCAGAAGGAATTCTAAAAGTTGCTCTAAATATACTTTGTTGAAATAAAGTTGTTTTACAATGTTATGCTAGTTTCTTCCATATAGCAAAGTGAGTCAGCCATAGGTATGCATATATCCCCTTTTCCTTAGATTTCATTTAGTTTACTATGGAACATTAATTATAATTCCCTGTACCATATACTATATTCTGTTCATTATCTAGCTTGTCCATAGTAGTGTATATATGTCAATACCAGTTTCCCAATATTGGTTTTGAATACAGACAGAAGTTGGAAATTTGACAATATCACATCAAATAGTGTAAATATAGGTATTTTCTGCTTATACAAAAAGGCACATTAACCTCACTGAAAGGGCAGCAGAGGAAGGTGCAAAGAAGACTCGGTTCTTGGAAAATGTCACATTAAAACTGAAGCCTGAAGGATGAGCAAGGGTTAACTCCCCATCCTCTCAAAAATGGGTGACTATAAGGAGTGTCTCAGTACACACCACTGCATACTGTAAGTCTCAGGGATTAGATAGTGCTTGTCACGAAGGAAAAATGGAGAGTCTCTACATTTTGTAGTGTAGAGTGATCATATTTAGTGCTTCAGGATCAAAGGACACCAAAACATTTATTTTTGGCATTAAAATGTTATAGAAATCACGTTTTATTTCATCAATGCCTTCCACAAATAGCCACAGCATTGTTAATGAAGGAAACTATCTTATAGGACAAAAAAACCATAATAGGGAAAACCAGTTCATATCTTTTTTTAAAATGCCATTTACTGTCATTTTAAAAGACAGAATGATCTCTGTTCATTTCCAAGGCAAACCATTCAATATCATGGTAATCTAACTCTATGCCCCAACCAGTAACACTGAAGAAGCTGAAGTTGAATGGTTCTAAGAAAATCTACAAGACCTTCTAGAACTAACATCCCAAAAGATGTCCTTTTCATTACAGGGGACTGGAATGAAAAAGTAGGAACTCAAGAAACACCTGGAGTAACAGGCAAATTTGGCCATGGAGTACAGAATGAAGCGGGACAAAGGCTAATAGAGTTCTGCCAAGAGAACGCACCGGTCATAGCAAAAACCCTCTACCAACAACACAAGAAAAGACTCTACACAGGGACATCATCAGATGGTCAACACAGAAGTCAGGCTGATTATATTTTTTGCAGCTAAAGATGGAGAAGCACTATACAGTCAGCAAAAACAAGACTAGGAGCTGACTGTGGCTAAGATCATGAACTCCGTATTGTCAAATTCAGACTTAAATTGAAGAAAGTGGGAAAAACCACTAGACCATTCAGGTATGACCTTAATAAAATCCTTTATGACTATACAGTGGAAGTGAGAAATAGATATAAGGGACTAGATTTGATAGACAGAGTGCCTGATGAACCATGGAGGGAGCTACATGACATTGTACAGGAGTCAGGGAGCAACACCATCCCGAAGAAAAAGAAATTCAAAAAAGCAAAATGGCTGTCTGAGAAGACCTTACAAATGGCTGTGAAAAGAAGAGAAGCAAAAAGCAAAGGAGAAAAGGAAATATATACCCATTTGAATGCAGAGTTCCAAAGAATAGCAAGGAGAGATAAGAAAGTCTTCCTCAGTGATCAATGCAAAGAAATAGTGGAAAAAAATAGAATGGGAAAGACTAGAGATCTCTTCAAGAAATTTAGAGATATCAAGGGAACATTTCATGCAAAGATGGGCTCAATAAAGGACAGAAATTGTATGGACCTAACATGCCGAAGATATGAAGAAGAGGTGGCAAGAATACATAGAAGAACTGTACAAAAAATATCTTCACAACCCAGATAATCATGATGATGTCATCACTCACACTCATGTAGAGCCAGACATCCTGGAATGTGAAGTCAAATGGGCCTTAGGAAGCATCGCCATGAACCAAGCTAGTGGAGGGGATGAAATTCCATTTGAGCTATTTCCTAAATCCTAAAAGATGATGCTGTGAAAGTGCTGCATTCAATATGTCAGCAAATTTGGAAAACTCAGCAGTGGCCACAGGACTGGAAAAGGTCAGTTTTCATTCCAATTCCAAAGAACGGCAATGCCAAAAAATGCTCAAACTACCACACAATTGCACTCATCTCACACGCTAGCAAAGTAATGCTCAAAATTCTTCAAGCCAGACTTCAGCAATATGTGAACCGTGAACTTCCAAATGTTAAAGCTGGTTTTAGAAAAGGCAGAGGAACCAGAGATCAAATTGCCAACATCTGCTGAATCGTAGAAAAAGAAAAAGAGTTCCAGAAAAACATCTATTTCTGCTTTATTGACTATGCCAAAGCCTTGGACTGTGTGGATCACAATAAACTGTGGAAAATTCTGAAAGAGATGGGAATACCAGACTACCTGATCTGCCTCTTGAGAAACCTGTATGCAGGGCAGGAAGCAACAGTTAGAACTGGACATGGAACAACAGATTGGTTCCAAATAGGAAAAGGAGTACATCAAGTCTGTATATTTTCACCCTGCTTATTTAACTTATATGCAGAGTATATCATGAGAAGCACTGGGCTGGAGGAAGCACAAGCTGGAATCAAGTTTGCTGGGAGAAATATCAATAACCTCAGATATGCAGATGACACCACCCTTATGGCAGAAAATGAAGAAGAACTAAAGAGCCTCTTGATGAAAGTGAAAGAAGAAAATGAAAAAGTTGACTTTAAGCTCAACATTCAGAAAACTAAGATCATGGCGTCTGGTCCCATCACTTCATGGCAAATAGATGGGGAAACAGTGGAAACAGTGGCTGACTTTATTTTCGGGGCTCCAAAATCACTGCAGATGGTGATTGCAGCCATGAAATTAAAAGACACTTACTCCTTGGAAGGAATGTTATGACCAACCTAGACACCATATTAAAAAGCAGAAACAGTACTTTCTCAACAAAGGTCCATCTAGTCAAGGCTATGTCTTTTCCAGTAGTCATGTATGAATGTGAAAGTTGGACTATAAAGAAAGCTGAGTGCCGAAAAAATGATGCTTTTGAACTGTGGTGTTGGAGAAGACTCTTGAGAGTCCCTTGAACTGCAAGAAGATCCAACCAGTCTATCCTAAAGGGGATCAGTCCTGGGTGTTCATTGGAGGGACTGATGTTGAAGCTGAAACTCCAATACTTTGGCCACCTGTTGCAAAGAGCTGACTCGTTTGAAAAGACCCTGATGCTGGGAAAGATTGAGGGCAGGAGGAAAAAGGGATGACAGAGGATAAGATGGTTGGATGGCATCACTGACTCCATGGATATGGGTTTGGGTAGACTCCAGGAGCTGGTGAAGGACAGGGAGGCCTGGCGTGCTGTTGTTCATGGGGTTGCAATGAGTCAGACACGACTGAGCAACTCAACTGAACTAATTGTATTAGAACTAGAGAGCTTCCAGAATCTTAAATTCTTCTGTCCCATTTTCAGAAAACAACTTCCTATGTTTTCTTGTTGTACCCACTGCAAACCAACGTATTTTCATTCTTTGCTAATGCTGAAATTTATGACTGATCATTTCATAGTTTCATAGCATCATCCACAAAACCCTTGATCCTGCTTCATCGTTTGTATACCTGGTAAAGACTCACGTCTTAGAATTAACCGATAGTCTGTCTTTTGCTACAATATTAGTATTTTCATGATGACTTGGGATAATATTAGTCAAAAGTCTCATCACCATATGATTGATTCTACAAATTATGTTTTCTAATGTTTGTTGGAGGCTCCACATGACTTCTCAAAGATTTTATTTTCATTATTCAGTTACTTATCCTACTCTCATCAATGGAGCATGGTCAGGTTGGCTATTATACAGGCTCATTTTTGATCCAGCAACAGTCTGCTACTTCAGTCTCATCTTTCAATGTTAAATTAACATTCCAGAACTCTGCTTCATAATCGAGAACTAGTCTGTTTGAAACTTTGCATTATATTCCATTCACACTTTTGCACATTTTTTCCTATTACCTATGTCTGAAATGCTTTCATACTGTGTCTTCTTCCATTGAAAACTCCAAATCATCAATTCAAATGTAATTCTGTAATCAACTCTTCTAGGTAGCATTTGCTGAATATCTGCCAAGTTCCCAATTAAACCTGTATTGAATGCCAATGACACTCTCCTATGTTGTTATGTGCATACCTTGAGAATTCTCAAAAGGCAGTACTGAAAATTGCTATATTGATCTTCTAAAAATAAAAAATAAAGGATGGAAAATATCATTTTATTTTTAATCCCTAGAGCACAAAATAATTTGTGATATGAAATTATTATGAATATTAAAATTAAATAAGGAAATGTCTTGTGAGTGTGTTAACTTAGGTGATCATAGTATGCTTTTACTCTACAGAAATCTAGAAAATGACTAGAAACACAATAGTAAGTTTTGGGCCAAAGTAAAATATCAAGATAGAATTTTTATCCTCCCCATAGAAGCATCAAAACAATAGCAAAACATGTGCCAAAAAATTTTCAAGGTATTAGAGATTAGCACATAAATGAAAATGATCCTGTAGAGAAAGAAATGAAAAAGTGATGTGAGCTTTATAATTGTCCCATAATAGTGCCCTCATAAGGTTTGAAGATCATAGTGAATGAAGAGAAAACTTAGTGAGTTTAGGGAGCTTTCCTGGTGGCTCAGTCAGTAAAGAATCTGCTTGCAATATCGGAGACCTAGGTTTGTTCCCTGGATTGGGAAGATTCCCTGAAGGAGAACATGGAAACCCACTCCAATACTCTTGCCTGGAGAATCCCCATGGACAGAGGAGCCAGACAGGACAGTCCATGTGGTCACAAAGAGTCGAACACAACTGAGTGACTAAACATGCACAGTGAGTTCAGGAGAAAAGCTGCAGGAAGACAAAGGGACTACAGTTTACAATACACAGAATTTCAGATTAAAGAACTGCACATGGAGAACTCTGGAGTTTATCAGTCAGTGCTTTTGAGTATTCAGTAGCGTACTGAAAAGTGTAGATATGTATCACAATTAACTGAGACCCCTGAAATAGTCATTTGAAAAGATTAGGAGTAAGAATGCCCAGTGCTTACATGGTGGTGCCAAAAAGACTACATGTTGTCACTAAATACTCTAAAGATTCATGGGATATTGTGATGAGTATAGAGAAGAGACTGACTCAATACCAAGTCTAACTCTAGCCTGAATATGGCTCCATTCCTGCCTAGTCAATCAGAAAAACAAGATACCAAAGGATACGATTTCTACAAAGGACTAAATTGCACAGAACAAAGCTCAAGAACATTTATAAGAACATAAAAATGTCCAAGTTTGATAAGAAGCAGGAAAATATAAATCATACATCACGAGATTCTAATTAATGTAAACAAATGCTAGTAAAGTAATGCTCAAAATTCTCCAAGCCAGGCTTCGGCAATACGTGAACTGTGAACTTCCAGATGTTCAAGCTGGGTTTAGAAAAAGCAGAGGAACCAGAGATCAAATTGCCAATATCTGCTGGATCATCAAAAAAGCAAGAGAGTTCCAGAAAAACATCTATTTCTGCTTAATTGACTATGCCAAAGCCTTTGACTGTGTGGATCACAATAAACTGTGGAAAATTCTGATAGAGATGGGAATAGGGAATACCAGACCACCTGACCTGCCTCTTGAGAAATCTGTATGCAGGTCAGGAAGCAACAGTTAGAATGGGACATGGAACAACAGACTGGTTCCAAATAGGAAAAGGAGTGCAGTAAGGATGTATATTGTCACCCCGCTTATTTAACTTCTATGCAGAGTACATCATGAAAAACACTGGGCTGGAAGAAGCACAAGCTGGAATCAAGATTGCCAGGAGAAATATCAATAACCTCAGATATGCAGATGACACCACCCTTATGGCAGAAAGTGAAGAGGAGCCTAAAAGCCTCTTGATGAAAGTGAAAGAGGAGAGTGAAAAAGTTGGCTTAAAGCTCAACATTCAGAAAATGAAGATCATGGCATCCGGTCCCATTATTTCATTGGAAGTAGATGGGGAAACAGTGGAAACAGTGTCAGATTTTATTTTTTTGGGTTCCAAAATCACTGCAGATGGTGATTGCAGCCATGAAATTAAGAGATGCTTACTCCTTGGAAGGAAAGTTATGACCAACCTAGATAGAATATTCAAAAGTAGAGACATTACTTTGCCAACAAAGGCCCATCTAGTCAAGGCTATGATTTTTCCAGTGGTCATGTATGGATGTGAGAGTTGGACTGTGAAGAAAGCTGAGCGGCGAAGAATTGATGCTTTTGAACTGTGGTGTTGGGGAAGAATCTTGAGAGTCCCTTGGACTGCAAGGAGATCCAACCAGTCCATTCTGAAGGAGACTGGTCTTGGTTGTTCTTTGGAAGGACTGATGCTGAAGCTGAAACTCCAGTACTTTGGCCACCTCATGCGAAGAGTTGACTCATTGGAAAAGACTCTGATGCTGGGAGGGATTAGAGGCAGGAGGGAAAGGGGACAACAGAGGATGAGATGGCTGGATGGCATCACCGACTCGATGGACGTAAGTTTGAGTAAACTCCGGGAGCTGGTGATGGACAGGGAGGCCTGGCGTGCTGTGATTCATGGGGTCACAAACAGTGAGACATGACTGAGTGACTGAACTGAACTGAACACAGAATTACATAGATGTTCCAATTAGAAAAAATGGACATTAAGGCAATTATCAAAACTTCATTTCGTATGTTTGAAAAGTAAGCAGAGGCTAGAAAGATATATTTTAAAATTGTACATCCTCAGGTGTAAATATACAATGTAAGAAATAAACACTAGGTGAAATTAGCAGCAAATTAGACATCAGAGTATAAAATATTAGCAAATTGAAGTTAAAAAAAGAGAGAAACTATTAAAATGAAACAGAGTAAAGAATGAAAAGAAAGGATGAAAAATACTAAGCTGTAGAATAAATTTAAGAAGTCCAGTATAGCTGCAATTTGAATTCCTGGAAGAAAAGGGATGATGGGATACAGTGAAATATGTGAAAAAGAAGCCATGGGCCAGGTTTCTTTACATTTGAGGAGAACTATAAAACTACATTTTAAAGATGCCTAATAAAATTTTAGTTTAGTAATTGGTAATTAAATAAAATTTACCAAGGAGAGCATAATCAAGAAAGCAGAGTAAGAACATCAATGTATCTTATGGTACAAAAGAAAATCTAAACAAAAATTTGAAAAGTAGAAACCAACAATATATTTATTTATTTATTTATATTATTGCCAATTAATGCAGAAATGTGTTTACTTTCACACTCAAAATCAGTTTACTCTATCATATCATCTACTTTAAAAATAAAAATATATGATTTAGCTCAGCTAATAAAAAGCATTTTAAAAAATCCAAAATGTATTTCTGATAAAAATTCTCGGTAAATTAAGGATAAAAGAAATTTTCAACTTGATTCAGTTCAGTTCAGTTCAGTCGCTTAGTCATGTCCAACTCTTTGTGACCCCCTGAACTGCAGCACACCAGGCCTCCCTGTCCAGCACCAACTCCCAGAGTCCACCCAAACCCATGTCCATTGTGTTGGTGATGCCATCCAACCATCTCATCCTCTATCATCCCCTTCTCCTCCTCCCCTCAATCTTTCCAAGCATCAGAGTCTTTTCAAATGAGTCAGCTCTCTGCATCAGGTGGCCAAATTATTGGAGTTTCAGCTTCAACATCAGTCCCTCCAATGAACACCCCGGACTGATCCCCTTTAGGATGGACTAGTTGGAACTTCTTGCAGTCCAAGGGACTTTCAAGAGTCTTCTCCAAAACCACAGTTCAAAAGCATCAATTCTTCGGTGCTCAGCCTTCTTCACAGTCCAACTTCACATCCATATATGACCACTGGAAAAACCATAGCCTTGACTAGACGGACCTTTGTTGGCAAAGTGATGTCTCTGCTTTTTAATATGCTGTATAGGTGGGTCATAACTTTCCTTCCAAGGAGTAAGGGTCTTAATTTCATGACTGCAGTCACCATCTGCAGTGATTTTGGAGCCCCCAAGATAAAGTCAGCCACTGTTTCCACAGTTTCCCCATCTATTTGCCATGAAGTGATGGGACCGGCTGTCTTAATCTTAGTTTTCTGAATGTTGAGCTTTAAGCCAACTTTTTCACTCTCCTCTTTCACTTTCATCAAGAGGTCCTTCACTTTCTGCCATAAGGGTGGTGTCATCTGCATATCTGTGATGATTCATATTTTTCTCCACAATCTTGATTCCAGCTTGTGTTTGTGAATCAACTTGATAAGGGTGTCCAAAAAAGTCACACTGAGTATTGAAAATTTGAGTATTTTTACTTTAATGTTAAGAAAAAGACAACATGTCAAATTATGCTGATCTCAGATGTTCCTAGCCAGAGATTGGCCTGGGTTGGGGCAGTGAGAGCACCAAATCCTATCCTCTAAACCAGTGGTCAGTGACAAGGGACCTAGCTCTTCGGCTTTGCAGGAAAGAATTTCCACAAAGACAGAATGTAGTGAACCAAGTAAAGTATTGATTAGGAGGAAAAGAGTACAATATATGTGGATAGGCACACGGGCAGACACAGAAGAAGAGTTCCTACTTGTGCACACATGGCAGTTTAAATCACTTATATGGGGCATTTCTTCCAATTTTCCTTTGGCGGATCATTTTGATTTGCCTAGTTTACAGTCCCTATTTGGTATATCTCAGAATCATTGCATGTATGTGCATGGATCTCTTAGCCAAGATGGATCCTACCAAAAAGGCATCTGGGTAGAAGATCCCTTCACATAACCTCCAAGGAGCCTTTTCTGTACACATGTGGTCCAGAAGGTCTCCTGACTTGGGGAATGAGCAATTAGTAGTTTGGGTGGGTCCCAATCCCTTCCCTTAATTGCGCTGATAATCTTGTCTTGGAGTTTCAGTCAATAGGGAATAAATCTCCAATGCTTTAACCCTGGGGGAAGAACCATCTGCCTCTTGCCTCAGTGCTACATCTATTCAATATTGTCTTGACTTCCAGCCAGCTCAATGAGGGAAGAAAAATAAAGACACTCAGATTGGAAATTGAGAATTAAAACTCTTTTATATCTAAAAAAATTCTCATAAATTACTTGCAATCAAAGTTAGAAATCTTGAAATAAATAATCAGCATGTGTTCTCAATCATGCCTGACTCTTTGCAATTCCATGGACTCTAGACCACCAGGCTTCTCTGTTCATGGAATTTTCCAGGCAAGACTACTAGAGGGGGTTGCCATTTCCTGCTCCAGGGGATCTTCCAGACCCAGGGATCTAACCTGCATCTCTGGTATCTCCTGCATTGACAGGCAGATTCTTTACCACTAAACCACCTGGGAAACCCAAATAATCAGAATGGAAATGACCAAGTAAAAAGAAAATGGAAAAATATATATATTTGAATAGAATCTTTGTCAAATATGCTAATGGACACATGAAAAGAAATGAATTATGATGGTGTTAGTGGTAAAGACCTGGCCAATGGAGATGTAAGACACATGGGTTTGATCCTTGGGTCAGGAAGATACCCTGGAGGAGGGCAAGGCAATCCACTCCACCATTCCTGTCTGGAGAATCCCATGGACAGAGGAGCCTGGTGGCCTATGGTCCATAAGGTTGCAAAGAGTCGGACACAACTGAAGCAACTTAGCATGTATTATTAGCTACTAGGAAAATGCAAATTGAAATTCCATTGAGATGATATTGCATACTTATGTGAATTGCTTAAATTAAAATGACTATCAGTGTTGCCGAAAATGTGGAGGAATTAAACTTGAACTAAGTTAAAATCTTCAATCCTTAAACAAATTGGATGTTGTCCTATTTTATTCTTCTGCAAGATAAAGATAGTTATGTTTCCCACAGGGAGACATTTTGAGATATACCATGGTATATGCTTAAAACTTTGACAGGGAAAATGAGATACAATAGTTTTTTTTTTTTTTTAATATCTATTATTATTGCATTGTTATCCCACTACATTCTCTTATCCAAATATCAGAACATCTGTGATTTTTCTTTGATATTTTTCTTAAGTCATAGAGTAGAACAAAATAAAAGAAGAGTAGTTGAAATCATATAATTAGAAAGAAAACAAGCAGTTTTGTGCACTAGATATGCAATGAAACATGGGTATAAATTAAAAATAATTAAAACATAATAATAAAAACTTGAATTACTTAATAGTAAATATGTACTATTTCCTACAATGGAAACGTTCTTATGTTATTTCATTTATTCCTACCCCCAAGGACACTACAATATTAATTGTATAATTATCCACATTTTATGATAAAAACACTGAGGTTCTGAGAGATTAAATATATGATCATATTAGGCTGATTTGAAAGTTCAAGGTCTTTAACTACTGTAGAAAATATTCTAATACTTGATTAGAATGGTCAAGTTAAATACATTATGATAAATTAATAAAATAAAATACATAGCAGTCAATGAAATTCTAATAATAATGGTAATGATTCTTTACTGATTACTTGCCACTTGGAAGATTTTTTTATGCTAAATACAGTTTTATATCCATTTATGAGTTAATCAAGTGTGTATTCACTGGGAAATGTGTACCAGGTGTTCAGTGAGAAACGCAATATACAGCCAGGGTGCATGGGATGATTTTATCATTTTCTCCTGAGAATGTGTGTTTGCTTACATATATAATTTTGTCAAAATATTTCCTGAAATACTATTGTTGTTTCTAAATGGTGGGAAATGAGAAATTTATGTCTTCTGATTCCTATGGAACTATTTGTGATCAACACGTATATAACATTTTTAATTAGGAAGCAAAAGCATTTGCATATTGGAAAAATAATAATGTTCCTATATATATAGTCACTTGTGCTTCACTGAGGAAAAAGCAAGAAAATCTGTGTTTTTTCTTTATTTATTTATTAAGTGTTAAAAAACAAGGCAACTGATGAAATTATTTGAATGATCTTAGCAAACTGTGTAGAGTGAGACCTTCACTTTTGATATGGACCCCAAAGACTATAAAGGGGAGTCCATACTTGACATCCCAGGTTTAATATCTTCAAAATATTGATTTATATTGGGAAATTAATTGGTTTGGAGAAATGGGCAAGCGTCCAGTCTTAGAATTTCTGAAATGTTTGGTGCGTGCAGTGTTGGTGATCTTGAGCACATTGAACAGCACAATCTTGCTCAGGGGCTGGCACTCACCCACTATGACAATATCATCCACCTGGACATTTCTGAAGCATGGTGAAAACAGTGAAAGTGAAAGTTGCTCAGTTGTGTCTGACGCTTTGCAATCCCATGGACTATACAGTCCACGGAATTCTCCAGGCCAGAATACTGGAGTATGTAGCCTTTCCCCTCTCCAGGGGATCTTCCCAACCCAGGGATTGAACCCAGGTCTCCCACATTGCAGGCGGATTCTTTACCAGCCAAGCCACAAGGGAAGCCCAAGAATACTGGAGTGGGTAGTCTATCCCTTCTCCAGCGATCTTCCCGACCCAGAAATCCAACCAGGACCTCCTGTATTGCAGGCAGATTCTTAATCAACAGAGCTATCAGGAAAGCACAATGACAGGTGCAGAAACACGATGTTACATCTTCTTTAAAAACTTACATTCTTTGGTTATTTCCATTTTCTGTTTTTCTTCCCTTTTATTTTTTCTCAGGGTTTTGCACTAGATTTTCTTGCTTGTACCCTAAGGTCATTCTTTCTTGATCATTTCATTCAGTCTGAGCTCACTTTCTTCCCGATTTCTTCCAGATTATACACAGAGAAATACTTGCTTCATGTGAGTGTACCTTAGTGTTTACTGGGTAAATGTGTTTTCTGTGTGCTCTCAGTCTCTCAGTTGTGTCTGAATTTTTTGTGATCTCATGAACTGTAGCCAACCACGCTCCTCTGTCCGTGGAATTTTCCAGGCAAGAATACTTGAGTGGGTTGCCATTTCTTCCATCAAGGGATCTTCCTCACATAGGGATCAAACCTGCCACTCTGGCGTCTCTTGCATTGGCAGGCAGATTCTTTACCACTGAGCTACCTGAGAAGCCCTATTGGGTAAATGTGGGCTTCTAATTCAACAGGGTCAGTAATTTATGATTTCAGGCCCTTCGGTGGTGAAGGCATTCTGAAAAAAGAAAGACAACAAACAAACAAAAAACAGCAAAGAGACTAGGGAGTGTCTCTTTATGGACACTATGTTAGTTTGCTGGTAAAAGCTTTAAAATACACTTTTCAAAAAAAAAAAAAGAGAGAGTCCTCATTTGTTGGCTTTGCCAATTTCCATGATGTAAATATACCCATCAAATTTCTTAAATAGAATAAGTACCTTGAAGCACAAAGATAAAACATAATGTAAACTATAGCAAACCTAGCCAGTCAGATTCTGGAGTCTAGTCTTAGGTGCTGTGCTATCCTAGTAATGCAAATGGTTTTTAACACCAGCACAAACCTTGTTTCTCATCTGTATCCACCTTTCTATTGCTCATCCCTACTTAGCTGTCTCCAGTTGCTTCAGTTTCACTATGTGCTCAGTCGCTTCTGTTGTGTCCAACTCTTTGTGACCCCATGGAATTTAGCCACCACCCCCACAAGCTCCTCTACCCATGGAATTTCCCAAGCAAGAATTCTGGAATGGGTTGCCATTTCCTCTTCCAGGGGATCTTCCCAACCCAAGGACTGAACCCGCATCTCCTGAGGCTCCTGCATTGCAGGTGGATTTTTACCACAAGCCACCAGGGAAGCCCAACACTTAATTTTCCCTGTGCTACAAACTCATTCAGGTCTCCCATCACCTACTCATTCTAGTCTCCCTCCACCATCTTGTATCCACATGAAAACAATTTCTTATTCCACGATTCTGCCTACTATTTAGTATTGAAATTTGGGAAAATTTCTTGACTCCTTTCTATTGCTTGCACCATCCACACTCATTTACAAATTATTTTTCATCTGACCACCTAGCTCTGTTTTATTTCTGTCCATTTCTGTTCATGTGTCACTTTCCAAATTCAGACAACCACTATTTCTCTGTGGATTAGTGCAACAGGTTCTTAACTAGTATCCTTGTACCCAGTTGGTTTAATCTAAACATTTTTTCTGTCTACATTTCTTGCAATATTAATTCTTCTTTTTAAGATGCTGAATCTTCATCGAGTGATTTTCAAAGTTCTTTATAGAACATCTGAATGCTCAAATTTGCATTGTAATAGGTATTGATATACTAAAATTTTTCCACTGATTATTATGAAACTGTAGCCCCAACTATTCCTCCTCCCCTTGCTAAATTGAAATTATCCGATTGATAAGTGTGCTTCCCAGGTGACACTACTGGTAAACAACATGTCTGCCAATGCAGGAGACTTAAGAGACTCAAGTTCCATCCCTGAGTTGGGAAGATCCCCAGGAATAGAAAATGGCAACCCACTCCAGTATTCCTGCCTTGAAAATCCTATGGACAGAGGAGCCTGGCGGGCTACAGTTCATGGGGTTGCAAAAGAGTCAGATACAATTGAGCAGTCATACACACACACACTGTGACTTAAGTATTGCTGCTCCCACTTCCTGCTCGTGATAAATGCGATGTAAGTTTTTCTATATTTTCTGAAAATTTGAACAGTGACCAAGTCTTAGTACTAATCAAAATTTGACTTGCCCCCCCCCCATTTAACTTTTTAAAATCTTTAAGTTTCTTGTTCCCTAAAGGACACATTTCCATGTTATTTTCACACTGCCAAGTTTCAATAAAAGCTTAAGCTAAACATTTTGGTTGGTTTATCTTCTTCCGCAATATTTCATCTATTTTCTCAACATAATTTTTTAACACCTTTCAATATAACTTCAGCCTCACCCCACCCCAGCCATGACTACTTATATGCACTCATGATATCACCTTGAATTTATTTCTGCCCCCCTTCTCCATTCCTGTGCCTTTGAGATTTCACACCTGCTATTTTATTCACTTTAAACTAGCTTTTCCCGATTCCCCATGAAAACCCTATATAAAACTGCTTTTAACATATGCAGCATTTTAGTCTTAAAGTCCACCAAAATATCTTTTACATATGAATATGTTGTTAAATAAATTAATTTCTCCTCAGAAAGAGTGCATTTTTTTTCTTTCAGAATGTTAAATATCCTATTTGGCATAGACGATGTGAACACAAGTTTAACTTTGCCTATATTAAAGAAAGGGAGTTATTTCATCATTAAAAGGAGCATGTGACTTTAGAAAGACAAGGCTTTGTAGCAACTGAATCCTTGTTCCTTATTGTGTTTAGTTTTCCCCACATTTACAACATTTATATTTCCATTCCTTCCAGTAGCTCTATTTGAAATGTCCTTTCTGTTTATCATAAACGTATTCCCCTCTTAGATTAATTGATATTTGATTTTCACTAGAATTTTTTTCCTGTAAAATCCCTATCCTCCTGTCTTGCATAACACAGGAAATTTATATGTGGTATAGCATTGAGAATTATCTTCAGATGAACAGATGAGGCAAGAATTACCTTAATTTTTAACCATCCTAATTCCCACTGGTTATTTTGCTCAAAGAGTTAGTATTGTTACAAAATACATTACATGTATACAGGACTTTTACTTATATCACCTATCAAAATTGAGTGACATTTCCTCCAAATGTATTCAAAAAGTTTAAGGTATACCCAATTTTAAGACAAATACAATTTTATGTACTTCTGACATTGCATATGACTTTGATACATTTTATGGTTTATGCATTTTTATTCATACACACTAAAAGAATCAGAAACCAATAATAATTAATACAAACAACTAACATTTACATATTGTTTGAGGTGTACTAAGTATTGAGTTAATTACTTTTAACTTATTTAATTTTTAACTCTTACAAATACCCATGGGGTAAATACTGTTATTATCCTCATCTCATAACTGAGTAAACTGAAGAAACAATAGCTAAGTAACTTTCTAAAGTCAAATAAATGCTAAGTAGTAGAGCTAAGAATCAAATGCAGGAAATGTAACTGAACAGTCAGCTCCTAGAAATACTAAAAATGCCTTTTTTCATTGGATAGAGATTAATTTCAGGATAAGTTAAGGTAATGAAGTTTCATACAATGTGTTATTGAATTACTGAAGTCATAAATATTTTAACTTGCAACTGAAGATACGGTACAAAGTCATATTATATGTGTTAAGAGGATAAATACAATTTTATTAAGCTTAGCACAGATACTATCCAACAGTCCATGTCCACTAATTCATAAAGATCTGATATTTTTACTGAAAAAATTAAAAAAATATTATGTGTTGGTTGTAATCCAGAATGTAAGCTCCATATTACATTAGTTTGTTGTTGTTTTTCAGTCGTAAGTCATGTCTGACTCTTTGCAACCCCCTGGACTATAGCATGCCAGGCTTCTCTGCCCATCATCAACCCCCAAAGCTTGCTTAAACTCATGGCCATCGAGTAGGTGATGTCATCCAACTATCTTATCCTTTGTCATCCCCTTCTCCTCCTGTCTTTAATATTTCCCAGCATCAAGGTCTTTTCCAATGAGTCAGCTCTTTGAATCAGGTGGCTAAAATATTGGAGCTTCAGCTTCAGCATCAGTCCTTCCAATGAATATTCCTTTAGGACTGACTGGTTGATTTCCTTACAATCTCTCTCCAAAAAAGACATATAAATGGCTAGCAAACACATGAAAAGATGCTCAACATCACTCATTAATCAGAGAAATGCAAATCAAGACCACAATGCGGTACCATTTCAGGCCAGTCAGAATGGCTGCTATCCAAAAGTCTACAAGGAATAAATGCTGGAGAGGGTGTGGAGAAAAGGGAACCCTCTTACACTGTTGGTGGGAATGCAAACTAGTACAACCACTATGGAGAACAATGTGGAGATTCCTTAAAAAACTGGAAATAGAATTGCCATACAACCCAGCAATCCCACTGCTGAGCATACACACCAAGGAAACCAGAATTGAAAGAGACATGTGTACCCCAATGTTCATCGCAGCACTGTTTACAGTAGCCAGGACATGGAAGCAACCTAGATGTCCATCAGTAGATGAATGGATAAGAAAGCTGTGGTACATATACACAATGGAGTATTACTCAGCCATTAAAAAGAATACATTTGAATCAGTTCTAATGAGATGGATGAAACTGGAGCTGATTATACAGAGTGAAGTAAACGAGAAAGAAAAACACCAATACAGTATACTAATGCATATACATGGAATTTAGAAAGATGGTAGTGATAACCCTGTATGCAAGACAGCAAAAGAGACACAGATATATAGAACAGTCTTTTGGACTCTGTGGGAGAGGGAGAGGGTGGGATGATTTGGGAGAATGGCATTGAAACATGTGTATTATCATATGTGGAATGAATTGCCAGTCCAGGTTCAATGCATGATACAGGATGCACTGGGATGACCCAGAGGGATGGTATTGGGAGAGAGATGGAAGGGAGGTTCAGGATGGGGAACTCATGTACACCCGTGGTGGATTCATGTCAATGTATGGCAAAACCAATACAACATTGTAAAGTAATTAGCCTCCAATTACAATAAATAAATTTATATTTTAAAAAAGCTTCAATTCACCAAGAATATTCTAAAGTTGTATAAAACTAATATAGTCTCAAAATATATAAAGCAAATATTGAAGAAAAAAAAAGAGAGAGACTTCTCCAACACCACAGTTTAAAAGCATCAATTCTTCAGCACTCAGCCTTCTTTATAGTCCTACTCTCACATTCATACATGACTACTGGAAAAACTATAGCTTTAACTAGATGGACCTTCATTGGAAAAGTAATGTCTCTGCTTTATAATACACTGTCTAGGTTTCTATCCAAATACCCCTTTGTTTGACATCTCTGTCACCTTTCACTGAAGGACTTCCTTGAAATTTCTGGTCATCTAGCCAGAAAATTATTCATGAAATACCTTTGCTTCCTGTACAATGAATATATAAGTTCATGTTCTACATGTAGCTATATAGGTAGAGGCTATCTATCTCTATATATGTTTACTTATCTTTATAGTTGGTCAGAGGTATATCAACTCTGACTTTTTTTTTTCTTTCCATCCCAAACCTTGAGTTCTACCACTAAGGGTGCTAAGAAACACCAGGGAGCATTTGAGAGATTTACTTTAGTTTAAAGCTATCATGTTACACAAAACCATCTATAGAACAGGAATAATATTTCTTTTATTCCCTAGTTTTCCTGGTTTTTCAAACTTACAGGAACCTGGATATGATTCTACATAAGCACATAAGTGTGGGTTTAAGGAATCTAACTGGTGGCCATATGATGGCCGTAGACAGAATTTAGATGTCAAGACTATATATACATGCAATGTAATTTTCCTGTGCCTGTATTGATTATTCAGGCCTCATAGTGCTGACTAGAATTTTCTCAAGATGTGTAAGTAACTATTTTAGTAATCATGAACACTGGCCATGGAACCAGAAGTCTCTGAACCAACTACCATTCATAATCCAAGTATTATCTGAGGCATGCACAGCAGCATTCCATCTTTAAATAGAAATGGTTTATACAAACTGGATCCAAACAGGTTTTAAAAGATGCAAATAAATCACATGAACAGGTGGCTCAGACTACCATAATACTCACCCTTGCTGTTCTGCCACATCTCCTTCACAGCACTGGTATGACCTCATGGGGTGTCCACCATGTCTATTAACAGAAGAGAAGAAAATGCAGGTTGGTTTGCAGCTGAGTCAGCATCTTAAGCTGGTAACAGCTCAAAGTGATGGCTGCTGCAAAACAGCCCTATGCAAGGTTGGTTATGAAAAAGTGTTGAAAAGAAAACATCAGTACTTTGAGCAAATGGTTTCTACTTTGTTAAGAAGAAAAAGTGGCCAGAGATGCGAATCTTGGTTTGTGACTCACAGACAGTCATAATGAGTTGGGTGGCTAGTTAGGGTCTTAAGAAGTTATGATCCAAAGACAGGGGATATATATATATATATATATATATATATATATATACATACATACACACATATATATACATATATATACACATACACACACATACAGTTATGACTGATTCATGTTGTTGTATGGCAGAAACCAACACAACATTGTAAAGTAATTATCTTCCAATTCAAAATTTAAAAAAAAAATAAAAATTGATGATAAGGAAATCCAAAGAGAAGTAATTTAAAGCAGAAACATTACTTTACCAACAAAGGTCCTTTTAGTCAAGGCTATGGTTTTTCCAGTAGTCATATATGGATGTGAGAGTTGTACTATAAAGAAAGCTGAGCACCAAAGAACTGATGCTTTTGAACTGTTGGAGAAGGCTCTTAAGAGTCCCTGGGACAGCAAGGAAGTCCAACCAGTCCATCCAAAAGGAAATAAGTTCTGAATATCCACTGGAAGGACTGATGCTGAAGTTGAAACTGCAATACTTTGGCCATCTAATGCAGAGAACTGGCTCATTGGTAAAGACCCTGATGATGGGAAAGACAGAAGGCAGGAGGAGAAGTGGACAACAGAGGATAAGATTGTTAGATGGCATCACTGACACGATGGACATGAGTCTGAATAAGCTCCTGGACTTGGTGATGGACAGGGAAACCTGGTGTGCTGCAGTCCATAGGGTTGCAAAGAGTCAGACTCGGCTGAATGGCTGAAATGACTTAAAATAAATCCAAAGTATGAAGACATTTCTCCCCCCCACAGAGATGCACATTAGAGGACATTCTCTGCAAGAATGTGACTCAGTAACGAGACAAACCTTGTTGTGTGGTCACCTTCATTTGGTTGCTGCTGCTGCTGCTAAGTCACTTCAGTCATGTCCTACAGTGTGCAAACCTATAGATGGCAGCCCACCAGGCTCCCCATTCCCTGGGATTCTCCAGGCAAGAATAATGGAGTGGGTTACCATTTCCTTCTCCAATGCATGAAAGTGAAAAGTGAAAGTGAAGTCTCTCAATCATGTCCAACTCTTAGCGACCCCATAGACTGTAGCCTACCAGGCTCCTCCTTCCATGGGATTTTCCAGGCAAGAGTACTGGAGTGGGGTGTCATTGCCTTCTCCATCATTTGGTTACCTATGCTATTTAATAGGCACAAGTACAATGTGATCACAGTGGCATAACTGAAAAGTGTGAACGAACTCAACAAAATGTAATAGTCATAGTCTTATCTGCAACCATAGCTTAGCTGCCCACTCAAATTTATCTTATCAAAATTTTCCACCCCAGCTAGTAGAAGCCTCATTTTGTAAGCTTTCAGTTTAATAACATTAGTAACTTTTTTTTTTTTTCCCTGTGGCTGGGGAATTTAAGAGAAATATAGCTGTAATTACTGGAGTAAGTATTATTTTTGTGAATAATGACTTTGTAGCTCAGTTGGTAAAGAATCTGCCTGCAGTGCAGGAGATGCAGGTTCAATCCCTGGGTTAGGAAAATCCCCTGGAGAAGGAAATGGCAACCCACTCCAGTATCCTTGCCTGGAAAATCTCATGGACAGAGGAGCCTGGTGGGCTGCAGTCCATGGGGTCACAAAGAGTCGGGCACAACTGAGTGATTAACACTTACTTACTTCCTTATGCAAAACTGTGGTAATTGGAGGCAAAAATTCTCAAACAATGTAGGCTTTTGCTGAGCAGGAAGAATCTCGCTATCTCTACTTTTGAGTCCAGCCTACCCACAGCAAAGGTCAATGTGAAACACCCAGTCACAGGGAAGATAGGTTATATTGTATTTCTTTTTCATAGAATAGACTGCAATATGTCCTCCAAGAGAAACTTACATAACCTGGATAAACATGTGCCTGCTCAAAACAGTGTTGCCAGCACCACAAACTTTAGAACTGGAGGTGCCAACTGAATTAATATTTTCCGATGGCACCCCACTCCAGTACTCTTGCCTGGAAAGTCCCATGGACAGAGGAGCCTGGTAGGCTGTGGTCCATGGGGTCGCGAAGAGTCAGACACGACTGAGAGACTTCCCTTTCACTTTTCACTTTCATGCACTGGAGACGGAAATGGCATCCCACTCCAGTGTTCTTGCCTGGAGAATGCCAGGGACAGGGGAGCCTGGTGGGCTGCCATCTATGGAGTCACACAGAGTTGGACACAACTGAAGTGACTTAGCAGCATGATGCCTGATGATAATTTTTTTTTTCATCTCCACTGTAATGGAATAGATTTTCTTAAACTAAAGAAAGTGAATGAGTAGTTGCTGAACAGCAAAATTAGTGGAATATTCTATTTTTTTCTGTTTAACCCTCTGTTTAACATCAACACTTCACTCTTCCCCCTACATTAACTTGCCAGTCTTGCTGCGTAGCTTCTTCTTGGATTGAACCAATGAGAACTAACCAAAATGGGAAGGAGGGTGAGCCAAATATTTGAGTTTTTCTCCTTTGTTCCTTTGCTACTCATACACTGGACATCCCCCACCTTCTTGGAAGTTCAGACTTGTTATATGGAAAGGCCACTTTGCAATATACCAGTGCTACCAACTCCTGGTTTTACCAGTCATTCCAACCCAGGTAGAAGACATGGAAACTAAGCCATATCAAACTCTCTATGTCAGCATGGTCAGTGCCTGAATATGACCAAGTGTCTCAGTTGATACCAAGTGGATCAAAATAATTACCTAAGTAACTTATCCCCAAATTTCTGACATAAAATCTGGTGTCAAAAACAAATTTTTAAGCCATTAAATTTGAGTTTAGTTTCTTAGGCCACAATAAATCATTGGAAAATAATTTAATAATGAAAGTGGTGATGTAAAAACACTTAAACATGTAGCATTGCTTTGTAATGGTGGTAAGTAGAAGCCCAAAGTGGAGAAGGCAATGGCAATCCACTCCAGAACTCTTGCCTGGAAAATCCCATGGATGGAGGAGCCTGGTGGGCTGCAATCCATGGGGTTGCTAAGAGTCGGACACGACTGAGTGACTTCACTTTCACCTTTCACTTTTTATGCATTGGAGAAGGAAATGGCAACCCACTCCAGTGTTCTTGACTGGAGAATCCCAGGGACGGGGGAGCCTGGTGGGCTGTCACACAGAGTCGGACATGACTGAAGCGACTTAGCAGCAGCAGAAGCCCACAGAGCCTGGAAGACAGTGCTATGAAAATTGGAGGCCTCAGTTGTTAAGGCTGTTGTTGAGATCTTGAAGAGTGAGGTGGCTGTTTTTTCAGTCTGGAGAAAACAGGAACCTATTTATGTAGTAGTAGAAATTCAGCAGCACTGCTGCTGCTATAATAATGTGAAAAGTACAAGGGAGATCTCATGCACACTTATGGAAGATAACCTAACATGGAAGATTTCAGGCTGGGCCTAGAAAATATCTACTGGCTTCTAGCTGTCAATTATAAAATAGGAGAAAGGATAACTAAATAGGCATTAATTTCAGTTTTTGAAAAAAGTTTGAAGAATATGCAAAAGCAGGAATTGCTGATTTTAAAAATATAACTAGTTCTAACCCTGATGCTGAGAAAGATAGAAGGCAGGAGGAGAAGGGGACAACAGAGGATGAGATGGTTGGATGGCATCACCGACTCAATGGACATGAATTTGAGCAAGCTCCGAGACATGGTGATGGACAGGGAAACCTGGCATGCTGCAGTCCATGGGGTCAAAAGAGTAGGACACAACTCAGTGACTGCACAACAGCAACCAGTCTCTATTTCCCTATAGCTAGAGGCTTTCAGACTAAGAAATCAAGGTAAAAATTAAGCCCAAGGTGCTACCAGTAAACATGTCTCTACAGTGTCTTCAAATAAAGTCAGAAGTAGGAACAAATTCATGTACTAACATAAGGCTCAGTCTCTCTTGAGTATGCACTCACATTAAACTTGTAAACATTACCTGCATGTCTTACATCATTACCTCATTTTGGTCATGAGGTCACCATAAACTCTTTCAAGTTCAACCCCAGAACGTCACCCAAGATCAATATAACTAATTAATCGTCATTTTTACTTAATTTTGATGTTCATTATAATGTCACCAATATAGGATAGATCATCATTGCCATGACAACCAGGAAAGCCTTCAAATCTCACTAATTAGGTGTTTACTGTAGATTACCTCAATGTAATGAACAAGTAAGTGCAAAATGTTCCATAATTCTACCTCTAGTTTAAATCATTTCCTGGTGACCTACATAATTCTTCCAAATTAGGGTTTCATAATTCCATCTCTACTTTTAAATCAGGGATATATACCTTTTTTGTTCTACCATTCCACTAAAAGCTTTCTCTAAATCACCCTCATATCAAAACATTTATTTATTTCATAGTTCTCTATAGATCAAGGGATGAAATATACCTGAGTTCAATAAATGTATTAATTTTTTACTCATACATAAAAATATGTTAACCTGTACATTAAAAATGTGCATCCTTTATTTCTAAAACAATGTTGGAGATAACAGGTCATGATGAGATTTCTTGAAACATGAAAACTAAAAGTACACAATTCGTGCAAAAGGGGAAACAACTTCAAGGTGCATGTTTAAAATTGGCTTTTTATTTTATGCTGGGATGACAGCTGAGCTTTTGGAAAAAAGGTATGCTACAGCTGGTATGATACTTTCACTTCCTTATCCTTTAAAGTATTAAGTAGATCAGTGATAAGGAACAGAAACTGTTTTCATGAAAAACAATGGAATATACATCATAATTTACAATAAAAAATACAAAAATACTGAGCTTTATTGTGATGATTTTGTTACTTGAATAAAATAAAAAAATTTGGTTGTAAGATTTTTTCCAAGTATAAAATAAAAATATACATTTTAGTGCATTTACCAATCTTATAACAATTTTGTGATATCTTATTTAATTCAAACATACATTTAATTTATAGTTGCAATTCATATCCTTCAAAGTATCACAATTTTCAAAAAGTCATAATGCAACAAATCTAAGACACTCCATTAGAAAATAACTGATTTTAGATGATTTATGCAAAAATACAAGCAAATCACTGAGCAAAATTGATAAAGCTCTAAAATAGATACTTATAGCTCTATATAAATTATTGAAATTATTCTATATAAAAATACAAGAATTGATTTTACAGTGTATTTTAAATGCTCTAGAAAAAAAAATTGTATACTCCCACTCTTCTGTATGTATAAAGCATTGGCTGAAAATGTACTGTGTATACTCACAAATTCAGTTTAGTTCACTTCAGTTCAATCACTCAGTCGTGTCTGACTCTTTGCGACCCCATGGACTGCAGCACGCCAGGCCTCCTTGTCCATCACCAACTCCTGGAGAGTTTACCCAAACTCATCTCCATTGAGTCAGTGATGCCATCCAACCATCTCATCCTCTGTCGTCACCTACTCCTCATGCACTCAATCTTTCCCAGCGTCAAGATAATTTCAAATGAGTCAGCTCTTTGCATCAGGTGCCAAAGTATTGAGGTTTCACCTTCAACATCAGTCCTTCCAATGAACATTCAGGACTGATTTCCTTTAGGATGGACTGGTTGGATCTTCTTGCAGTTCAACGGACTCTTAAGACTCTTCTCCAACACAACAGTTCAAAAGCATCAATTCTTCGGTGCTCAGCTTTCTTTATAGTCCAACTCTCACATCCATACATGACTACTGGAAAAACCATAGCCTTAACTGGATGGACCTTTGTTGGCAAAGTAATTTCTCTGCTTTTCAATATGTTGTCTAGGTTAGCCATAACTTTTCTTCCAAGCAGTAAGCATTTTTTAATTACATGGTTGCAATCACCATCTGCAGTGATTTTGGGCCCCCCAAAAAAGTCTGCCACTGTTTCCACCATTTCTTCATTTAATTGCCATGGGGTGACAGGACCAGAAGCCATAAACTTTGATTTCTGATGTTGAGCTTGAAGCCAACTTTTGACTCTCCTCTTTCACTTTCATCAAGAGGCTCTTTAGTTCTTCTTCAGTTTATGCCATAAGGCTGATGTCATCTGCATATCTGAGGTTATTGATATTTCTCCTGGCAATCTTGATTCCAGCTTGTGCTTCCTCCAGCCCAGAGTTTCTCATGATGTACTCTGCATAGAAGTTAAATAAGCATGATGACAATATACAGCCCTGATGTACTCCTTTCCTTATTCGGAACCAGACTGATCTTCCATGTCCAGTTCTAACTGTTGATTCCTGACCTGCATACAGATTTCTCAAGAGGCAGGAGAGGGGGTCAGGTATTCCCATCTCTTTCAGAATTTTCCACAGTTTATTGTGATCCACACAGTCCAAGGTTTTGGCATAGTCCATAAAGCAGAAACAGATGCTTTTCTGGAACTCTCTTGCTTTTTCCATGATACAGCAGATGTTTGCAATTTGATCTCTGGTTCCTCTGCCTTCTCTAAAACCAGCTTGAACATCAGGAAGTTCATGGTTCATGTATTGTTTAAGCCTGGCTTGAAGAATTTTGAGCATTACTTTGCTAGAGTGTGAGATGAGTGCAATTGTGTGATAGTTTGCACATCGTTCAGCATTACTGTTCTTAGGGATTGGAATTAAAACTGACCTTTTCCATATCTGCAGCCACTGCTGAGTTTTCCAAATTTGCTGACATATTGAGTGCAGCACTTTTACAGCATCATCTTTTAGGATTTGAAATAGCTCAACTGGAATTCCATCACCTCCATTAGTTTTATTCTTAGAAATGCTTCCTAACACCCACCTGACTTCACATTCCAGGATGCCTGGCTCTAAGTGAGTAATCACACCATCATGGTTATCTGGATCATGAAGATCTTTTTTGTATAGTTCTTCTGTGTATTCTTGCCACCTCTTCTTAATATCTTCTGCTTCTGTTAGGTCCATACCATTTCTCACCTTTATTGTGCCCATCTTTGCATGAAATGTTCCCTTGGTATCTCTAATTGTCTTTTTTTTTTTTTTTAATTTTAAAATCTTTAATTCTTACATGTGTTCCCAAACATCAACCCCCTTCCCACCTCCCTCCCCATAACATCTCTGTGGATCATCCCCATGCACCAGCCCCAAGCATGCTGTATCCTGTGTCAGACATAGACTGGTGATTCAATTCTTACATGATAGTATACATGATAGAATGCCATTCTCCCAAATCATCCCACCCTCTCCCTCTCCCTCTGAGTCCAAAAGTCCATTATACCCAGCTGTGTCTCTTTTCCTGTCTTGCATACAGGGTCGTCATTGCCATCTTTCTAAATTCCATATATATGTGTTAGTATACTGTATTGGTGTTTTTCTTTCTGGCTTACTTCACTCTGTATAATCGGCTCCAGTTTCATCCATCTCATCAGAACTGAATCAAATGAATTATTTTTAACGGCTGAGTAGTACTCCATTGTGTATATGTATCACAACTTTCTTATCCATTCATCTGCTGATGGACATCTAGGTTGTTCCCATGTCCTGGCTATTATAAACAGTGCTGTGATGAACATTAGGGTACATGTGTCTCTTTCAATTCTGGTTTCCTCGGTGTGTATGCCCAGCAGTGGGACTGCTGGGTCATAAGGTAGTTCTATTTTCAATTTTTTAAGGAATCTCCACATTGTTCTCCATAGTGGCTGTACTAGTTTGCATTCCCACCAACAGTGTAGGAGGGTTCCCTTTTCTCCACACCCTCTCCAGCATTTATTGCTTGCAGATTTTTGGATCGCAGCCATTCTGACTGGTGTGAAGTGGTACCTCATTGTGGAAAATATAAGCAAGGTGAAAAGATAGCCTTCTGAATGGGAGAAAATAATAGCAAATAAAGCAACTGACAAACAACTAATCTCAAAAATATACAAGCAACTTATGCAGCTCAATTCCAGAAAAATAAATGACCCAATCAAAAAATGGGCCAAAGAACTAAATAGACATTTCTCCAAAGAAGACATACGGATGGCTAACAAACACATGAAAAGATGCTCAACATCACTCTAATTTTCTTGAAGAGGTCTCTAGTCTTTCCCATTCTATTTTTTTCCTCTATTTCTTTACAGTGATCACTAAGGAAGGCTTTCTTATCTCTCCTTGCTATTCTTTGCAACTCTGCATTCAAATGGGTATATCTTTCCTTTTTTCCTTTGCCTTTCACTTCTTTTCTTTTCACAGCTATTTGTAAGGCCTCCTTAAACAGTCATTTTGCTTTCGTATTTCTTTTTCTTGGCTATGGTCTTGCTTACTCTCTCCTGTACAATATCATGAACCTCCATCCATAGTTCATCAGGTACTCTGTCAGATCTAGTCCCTTAAATCTATTTCTCACTTCCACTGTATAATCATTAGAGAATTGATTTAGATCATACCTCAAAGAGCTAATGGTTTTTGCCACTTTCTTCAATTTAAGTCTGAATTTGGCAATAAGAAGTTCATGATCTGAGCCACAGTCAGCTCCCAGTCTTGTTTTTGCTGACTGTGTAAAACTTCTCCATCTTTGGCTGCAAAGAATATAATCAGTCTGATTTCAGTGTTGAATATCTGGTGATGTCTGTGTGTAGAGTCTTCTGTTGTGTTGTAAGACGAAGGTAATTGCTATGACAGAACTTTATTAGCCTTTGCCCTGCTTCATTCTGTACTCCAAGGTCAAATTTGCCAATTACTTCAGGGGTTTCTTGACTTCCTACTTTTGCATTCCAGTACCCTATAAAGAAAATGACATGTTATTTTTCGTGTTAATTCAAGAGGTCTTGTATGTCTTCATAGAACCATTCAACTTCAGCTTCTTCAGCATTACTAGTTGGGGCATAGACTTGGACTACCGTGGTATTGAATGGTTTGCCTTGGAAGCAAAGAGAGATCATTGTGTTGTTTTTGAGAGTACATCCAAATGCTGCATTTCAGACTCTTTGTTGACTATGATGGCTGCTCCATTTCTTCTAAGGGATTCTTGTCCACTGTAGTAGATATTATGGTCATCTGAGTTAAATTCACCCATTCCAGTCCATTTTAGTTCACTGATTCCTAAATGTCAACGTTTACTCTTGCCATCTCCTGTTTGATCACTTCCAAGGAAAAATATAAACATCTGAATGCAGAGTTCCAAAGAATAGCAAGGAGAGATAAGAAAACCTTCCTCAGCAATCAGTGCAAAGAAATAGAGGTAAACAACAGAATGGGGAAGAATAGAGATATCGTCAAGAAAATTAGGGATACCAAGGGAACATATCATGCAAAGTTGGGCTCGATAAAGGACAGAAATGGTATGGACCTAACAGAAGCAGAAGATATTAAGAAGAGGTGGCAAAAATAAACAGAATAACTGTACAAAAATATCTTCACAACCCAGATAACCACAATGGTGTCATCACTCACCTCGAGCCAAACATCCTGGAATGTGAAGTCAAGTGGGTCTTAGAAAGCATCACTACGAACAAAGCTAGTGGAGATGATGGAATCCCAGTTGAGCTATTTCAAATCCTAAAAGATGATGCTGTGAAAGTGCTGCACTTAATATGCCAGCATATTTGGAAAACTCAGCAGCAGCTGAAGGACTGGAAAAGGTCAGTATTCATTCCAATCCTAAAGAAAGGAAGTACCAAAGAATGCTCTAAGTACCACACATTTGCACTCATCTCACACACTAGTAAAGTAATGCTCAAAATTCTCCAAGCCAGGCTTCAGCAATATGTGAACCATAAAATTCCGGATATTCAAGCTGTTTTTAGAAAAGGCAGAGGAACCAGAGATCAAATTGTCAACATCAGCTGGATCATGGAAAAAGCAAGAAAGTTCCAGAAAAAAACATCTATTTTGGCTTTATTGACTATGGCAAAGCCTTTGACTATGTGGATCACAATAAACTGAGGAAAATTCTGAAAGAGATAGGAATAGCAGACCACCTGACCTGCCTCTTGACAAATCTGTATGCAGGTCAGGAATCAACAGTTAGAACTGGACATGAACAACAGACTGATTCCAAATAGGAAAAAGAGTACATCAAGGCTGTATATTGTCACC